>NW_028301610.1:57959621-58262651 GCF_987345545.1 Pholcus phalangioides | reverse complement strand
GCGGGTAACTTGAGTGATGTAGAACTGCACTGAGGGGCCGCTTAAGTGCTCTAAAATTGTGCCACATATCACTCAAGGGATCTCTAAATGTGCCACAGATCGTTTAAGTGTTCTGGAACTGTGTCGCGGGTTACTTAAGTGATCTTTGAATGAGCCATGGGCTTATTTCAGTGACCTGAAAATGTGCCACGGGCTTACTTCAGTGATCCGAAAATGTGCCATGGGCCACTTAAATGCTCTGGAATTGTGCCACGGGTTATTTAAGCGATCTGTAAATGTGCCGCGTAGTTCATTTTCACAAAATTGGGTTTGAGGGGGCAAGCCACATCAGATAACCTTGAGGCCCACATTTGGTCCGGGAGTCCAGGGTTTACCATATATGGCTTGGGGGGGGGGTCAAAAATGACTAAAAATTTGTTGACGTAATCCTTGAACGGCCCAAAGGGCGGGAGTGCCGTCAAAAAGAATGGGCCCACCCACGCACGGCTCGGGGGTCCAAGAGAAGAGGAGCCTCACAAAAATTAGATCTGGTTGAAACTTTCGATAATTTGCGTAATAGGGCCTCAGAAAAATCACTTGGCCTGGAGGCAAAGATCCTAGCGCAGGCAGCGTTGGAGGATGTGTGGGGCCTTTTATACACTTATATGTCAGGGACTCTCAAACTTTTTCCACCCACGGCACTTCTTTTCTTTTCTTTTTATATCCTTTATTTCTCCTCTAAGGAAATGACTCGCATACTTTGAGCAACACCAATCATTTCTGACTTCCGGCGTCCCTGTATTGTGATAGTTTTCTAACCAAGAGCCTAAGACAAGGATGACGTCACTCTCCGCTATCATACGAAGGTTTTGTGGTGTCTCACGCAGACGACCCCCAAGAGTCGGGTCAACGACCTCGAGTGTGTCACGTGATCCCGGATACTGAAGACGACCGTCTGGAAAACAGCAGAGCAGAGAGTCACTGCACACGAAAGCGTGAGGTTCGAAAATTTCTATGCCTGTCTTACTTTTTCATTAACCAAGATAATCATTATGTGTCGTCAAAATAAATGTTTATTCCGAAGCTGTGGCTCTGTGTGGTGACTCCGCAGTGGTGACCAGCGACGTTTAGGAACATTAACCATCAAAAAAAAAAGTCCATCTTCATTGAAGATTTCATCTCATGCATTTTCGGAAATTTTCTTCTTTCCGAGCCTCCATTATGTCTGTGGTTACGACGACTCGATTCTTCCCTCAAACAGGCCCCTGAAGAACAGACCCCTCTCGCCCACGCATCATCATCTGCTCTTCTTCTCTTCTGGTGTGACCTCCTCCTCTCTCTCGTCTTCTCTTTTTTTTTCTCTCTCTCTCTCCCGTTGGAGCTGAGCGATGGCGGAAGAAAATGCTCAAGTTTCGAGGATTGGACTTCGATTACCTCCGTTTTGGAAATCCAATGTCCAACTATGGATTCAACAGTGCAACAGTGCTTTTCAACTCAGTGGAATCACTAACGATGACACGAAGTATGCAGCCTTGGTCTCTTCCTTGGACGGAGAATGCTTGTCTTTCGTCTCGGATCTGATATTAAATCCTCCGGCAATCAACCGCTATCAAGCCTTGTCGGATCGCCTCATAAAGGAGTTCGCTGCTACGGAACATCAAAAAGTCAAGGAACTTTTGAATGAGCTACAGCTTTTCTTTCCACCTGGATTTCTCGATACGGCACACCTTTGACAGTAACAACTGATCAAGGTCGCCAATTCGAATCGCAGCTATTCCGAGAGCTGTCCAAATTCATCGGAGCAAAACGGGTTAGAACAACTGGATACCATCCACAAGCAAACGGTATGTTGGAAGAGTGGCATCGGCCTCTCAAAGCTGCGTTGAAATGCAACCAAACCCATAAATGGACTGAAGTATTACCTACAGTTCTACTCGGTCTTCGGTGCTCTCTGAAACAAGATTTGGGGTGCACACCTGCAGAACTACTGTACGGAGAAACTTTACGATTACCTGGTGAATTTTTCCAAGCACGAGCTAATTCCAACTCAACTGACGCTTCCGAGTTTCTACAAATGCTGAGAACTCACGTCAAACTTTCCAGCCACGACCAATCAAACGGCATGGAGGACATCCTACATTTGTTCACCATGATTTGAAAACTACTTCTCACGTTTTCGTAAGAACTGATAGGGTGAAACGTCCTCTGGAACAGCCATTTGAAGGACCATACAGAGTGATCAGCCGGACCGACAAAGTGTTCAACGTGGACATAAGAGGAAAATCAGTGTCAGTCGATCGGCTTAAACCGGCATTTCTTGTGAATCCGACGGGGGAGCCGGTACCTGTATCTCCAAACGTACCAACTGCAGTTACGTCTGACAGACTCGCAGCTGATTCTGCTGTGAAACCAGTCAGAACCACTCGTTCTGGACGTACTGTCCACTTTCCAGATCGTCTACAGTGCTCGTGATCACTGATGCTACTCCATAGTACGCGATCACCTCTTATTACTCGTGATCACTGGGGAGGGAGTGTGTGGTGTCTCACGCAGACGACCCCCAAGAGTCGGGTCAACGACCTCGAGTGTGTCACGTGATCCCGGGTACTGGAGACGACCGTCTGGAAAACAGCAGAGCAGAGAGTCACTGCACACGAAAGCGTGAGGTTCGAAAATTTCTATGCCTGTCTTATTTTTTCATTAACCAAGATAATCATTATGTGTCGTCAAAATAAATGTTTACTCCGAAGCTGTGGCTCTGTGCGGTGACTCCGCAGTTTTAACAACTGGATGTTGCGAAGATATATTTTGGAAAGACAGAAAATTCAACTTTCCCTGCGGGGAATCGAACCCACGTCCTTTCACATTCCGGGTGAACGCCCTAGACCACTAGACTACAGAGGCACCGAATCTCTCAATCTTTCGTTGGAGCTCGTGTACAGTGAAAGTTGAATTTTCTCTCTTCCCAAAATATATCTTCGCAACATCCAGTTGTTAAAACCTTCGTATGATAGCGGAGAGTGACGTCATCCTTGTCTAAGTCGCCATCTGGTGGCAGCGTCAGCAGTTGTGAGCTTGGCCTGAGTCTGGTCCGGCCGTCCATGTACGGTCCCTTTCAGTGTACACGAGCTCCAAGGAAAGATTGAGAGATTCGGTGCCTCTGTAGTCTAGTGGTCTAGGGCGTTCACCTGGAAAGTGAAAGGACGTGGGTTCGATTCCCCGCAGAGGCAGTTGAATTTTCTCTCTTTCCAAAATATATCTTCGCAACATCCAGTTGTTAAAACCTTCGTAAGAGCCTAAGATAAAAAAAAAACAATAAGTGAACCATTATGTGCACGGGAAGATTCTTGAGAAAGAATAAAATATTATAATGCAGGGGTAATGCATACACGGCTGGAAAAATTGAAACTTCCCATGAAGCCCACGGGCCACCAACTTATGTAATTTTGTGCCATCTTAATGGAAGGGGTCAATGGGGCCTCGAGTTAAATAGGGAGAAAAATAAATGAAGACATTTATTCTGATATTTTCATTATTTTTCAATTTTGATTAGTTATGAAATATACTGAAAAATTGAATTTTCTGGATGTTATGCCGAAACTGATATGTGGAAAGAAAAGTGATTTGCCTCCTCCGGGAATCGAGCTCGGGTTCCCTTACATGGCAGGCAAGTGCGCTAACCAATACACCAGAGACACACTTCTAAGTTTCCAAGGAATTAAAAAGTGTGCACACATCAGTTTCGGCATAACATCCAGAAAATTCAATTTCTCAGTATATTTCAGGCCGAAAAAAAATACCATCACTTCAGTTATGAAATATTTTTTTCACTAATCCTGAAAAAGTTTCTGATTAATTACTGATTAAATTAATTAATTCTGAGATTAATTTCACTCTGAAATCACTTAAAATAATATTGTAATTATTTATTTCGGTGAATTCTGAAATTCTTTTCCTTCTCACTGCATTATACGTATCTTGAAATCATTTCTTTCAGTAATTATGCAATAATTGATTGTGAAATAATTTCTATCAGAAATTACGAAAATATTTCTCTCATTGATTCATTTATATATATAAGTTGTTTTTTTTTCACTTATATGGAAATTATTAACTTCAAAAATTCTAAAATTATTTCGTACAATAATTCTGAATTCTTATCAATTCTGGAATTATTTCCTTCATTAATTCTGAATTTTCATCGATTTGCTCTGGAATTATTTCTTTCATTAATTCTGAATTTTCATCGATTTGCTCTGGAATTGTTTCTTAAATAAATTACAAAAATACTTCTTTCATTTATTCTAGAATTATTTCTTTCATAAATTCCAAAATCGCATGTAATGTAATTACATATAGTTACATGTTATGAAAGAAGAAAGAAATACCGCAGTATTTCTTTCTTCTTTCATAAATTCTGGAATTATTTTTTCATTGAGAGAGAGAGATTCCGAAGTTATTTCTTTAATTTTCTGGAATAAATCATTTTTCAATACTTCAACCATTTTCTGAAAATGATCGATGGGTTACGACAGAAATCTCCAAGGTCCAAATGTGGCTCACGGGCCACACGTTGAAGATCCCTGGTATAACCGAAAAGCTAATACAGTACTTACAAGGCCGTAGCGAGAGGGGGGTACTTGGTGTCTGCCACCCCCTCACCCACGAAATATGAGAAAATTATTGAAAAGGGGGAAAAGATGGCCAAATCTATTGTTCGACCGTTTGCCCCCCCCCCCGCCGCCGCCTGAAATGCAAGTACCCCCCCTCCCCGAATGAAATTTCTGGTTACGGGCCTATGCATTTACCACAGTGGTTTCTTTTCTTTTGTCACATCTTTTACTCTGAAAACAAGTTTTTCTCTCCCCGTCATTTCTGATCACTTTATTGTAAGTTTTTGCTAGGAAGATCCTCCATATTGCGATTAATGTAAATTTGGCTCTGAGAAGGGCCTTTTGTTAAATTAATAAAATTAAGCATAAGATTAAAATTTAAAAAGGATAAAAATCGAAAAGGGGGAAAAAGTGAGAAATATATGAAGAATTATTAGGGTGACTATACGTCCCGTATTTCCCAGGACAGGCTTTTTCTGTTTTTTTTAGCGAAAGTGTCCCGGTTTTTCCCGTATTTCACATGAAGCTTACTTGAATTTTTATTCTTTATTGAAATCAAAGAATGAAATTATTTTCCCACTCATAAATTATATTATGATAATTACAATTATAAATAAGAATATAAATCTCTGATATTTGTCTTGGTGAACTTTTTATTTCGTGGAATTTATTTAAATTCCACGAAATGTCCTGTATTTCGAATCCCAATTTCCCGTATTTCTTTCGAGAAAATATGGTCAGACTAAGAATGATCTATAGCATGAAAAGGGAAACCAGCCAAGCAAAAGGAAAGTAGCCAAACAGCCAGCGCTCCGGCAACCTTCATTTCGACCAATCCGGGTGCGGAATCTGGACTCTGTGGTGAACTTGCGATGCTACCTCCAGTAATATAAACTCCATGTTTGTTACGTCTTCTGCCGCGCTACAATTGGCAATTGTATTATCCCATTGGCTTTATTTACACTTCGCTAGTTTCATTTGTTAACAAACATGTGCACGTGACTTGGAGGTTCCTTACCCACGTGTAGAAACAGTCATTACGAGAGGCAATTTAATCTCCAGTGGTTTTCCTTCTTCCTGATCAAAATTACCTTTTTGAATGATGTCTACACTGGAATCATCTTCGACAGGTAATAATATAATTTTGATAGAGAAATATTCAGCAATAACCAAAATTACTTAACAATTTGAAAATAGTTTGTTTTTCAACTGGTGTGCCAGGAGAGAGGGTCGATAGGACATCAGCTACATTACTTTCTAATAAAGTCCAAAACATGACGAGTTCAAATTTTATAACAGTTAGTGTAAAAATGTAAGTTAAGACCTTTGTGATACATGTGTATTAAGTACAGTAAAACGTCTCTTTTTCTTTTTTTTTGCGGACACCGGTGGGACAAAAAAATTTGTCCGTAAAAGAGGGGTGACCGTTAATCAAGAGTTTGAAATGCATATTTCCATTATACAGGGGGAAATTATAATTTGGCTGTAAAAGAGAGTGACCACATCTGAGGAGTGTCTGTAAAGAGGGGTTTTACTGTATTTAACTAAAAATGCAGAATTATTAATAGCATCTCCTCTGAAAGGGCAATGTATGTAAGCAATACAGTTGAACAGCCCAACTTTTAGCATTTGGGAGGCCCATCATTTGGATGTGTCGAGGGGGTTATTGCTCCCTCCCCTGGCTTTAGAAAATACACTAGAAATGGTGTGTGTGTGTATATATATATATATACACATTGGAATATATATGATTCACTCCCAAAAAGTGTATAATCCACATTTTTTTATATGAAAAATTCAAAATGGAATTTTCGAAATAAAATTGATCTCAAATTATAGCCAATGACTTCAGGTTTAACATTTCATAAATATTTTTCAGTTTTATTTTGTAATATTTTATTGTTTTATGACTGAAAATCATGGATTTTGTCCACTCTTATGAAAACAAATATCACTCTTAAAAAAAATTATAATTTTTTCTGCTGTTTTTATCTGTTAAAATAATGAAATCGGCTTATTTTTTACACATATGCTAAAAGAAGCAGTTAAATTTAAAAAAAAAAAATTTCTGTCGTTTTGATGGTACATTTTTATTTTCCTAAAAATTATGTACAAAATGTAATAGGTGACCCAGAAACTCTTCTTATAACCTTTGAAAAATGTTCACCCCGTGACCAAATTCTAAAAACACTTACCCCATCCCTCGTAGTTTGAATTTTGGTCTGGTAAAATTATTAAAATCTGGTCAAAGTGGACACTGGACTTGCTCAGCTGTATATTGTATCATCAGGATGATTTTTCTTTTATTTCAAAGTTTTTTGTTGAAATTGAATAGTAATTTGATGTTGGTATGAATCTCATCTTTATGCCTCCCACATTAGTGATCCAGAGTGGACTTGGGCCAGGAAACAAAAATATAGGAAGATAATGGTTGTGTCCCATAAAAAATACAGAATGTATTGTCATACTAGGAGGGCTCTGCCCCCTTGTCGCCTGTGGCGGCCAACACCCCCACCCCCCTTCACAACATATCTTGTTTATTTTGTCCAACTTCATAAGAGTGCTATGAAAAGTGACATGTAAAAGCACCAGTTTACTGACTGAAACCAGCTTAATGAGACAGAGGGGCCCCTAAAGAAGCTGGTTTGGGGGCCCGCAAACTATCCCAGCCTAGGGGCCCTGCTGCAGGGTGTGTGTGTGGGGGGGGGGGGGGTCACGCCTCTCGGTGCATACTCATAATTTGGTCCCGATGGGTCAAACGGTTCCCGATATATTCAAAAGTTAAATGAAAACTTCACCCAAAATTGCTACCAATTTCCATAACACACCAAAATACGTAACAGATTTCCATTGCATAGAAACAGGCAGTTTTTGAGTTTGTGATTTTATATTATAGAATAAATAATGACCTTCACTCATACTAAAATGTCTTGTATGACACATCTCCCTGGATCTGTGCCTGGCAGTCAGGGGCGGCTCAAGCTTACCTGCTGCCTGGGTGTGAAGCCTCATATGCCGACCCTGGCAGGAGGTTGACAGGGCTTCAGTGAAGGGGACATCGAGATAATCCTGATTTTTTTTTCCAAAAGAAAGCCGCACATCATATTGTTTACTGTGCAAAGAGTGTGCATGACCATATGTCCCGCTTTTGAAGCAGATTTTTCTGCTATTTTTTTTTTTATTCCAGAATTATCTTACTATTCTTAATAATGCCAGATAATTTAATCCTTGAAACAGCACTTCTTTTTGTAAGCCATCATCACTTATCCTGTGAAGATGATATGTAACAAGATTATTTTTAATAAGAAATTTTTTCAAAGATGTTTCTGGTACTCTGGGGACTGGCCAAGTGAGAAGCAGAATTTTTCCTTTGCTTTCATTTGACTATTCTCGAATAAATTCTGGGTGAGTGCATGGCAATCCCCCCATCCTAGAACGGGGCCCCTAGGCTGGGATCTTTTACGAGTCCTTCAGTCAGACTTCTCACTGGACTTTCTATAGTTAATTTATAGCATGAATAAGCAAAAAAGTTATGAGAATTGTCCCGGAGCCCAGGGCTAGATCCCTGTCAGCCCCACCCTTATGGAGGCCATGGGTGAAGGAACCAAAATGCACACTTGCCCCTTGTGATAGAGCACAGGGTTGGCACTTGGCCATGCGACCCATTGCGGCCGCCGTTCGAAAGGGGTGCTAAATCCGAGGTGAATGATGGAAAAAGTTCCATTGGCCGAAAAAATAAAAGAAAATGTTTTCTGTCCCCCCATGGAAAATATGGCTTGGGTTAAGCAAAAGATTCCAACCTTAGGGCCCTGATGCACGATGTAGAAGCTATGGGGTGGGGGCAGGAGGCATAAAAAAGTCCCTCACTGGTACAGATTTTGTCTCGAGCCGCTCTGATAGCTTACATTCTTGTTTCTGGTATTACAGGCCCTGTCTATTTTCTCAATATTCCCGTTGTTGAGATATGACTCAAAAGCGTGATGCCATGTAAATTTTTACTGTATTAAATTTTGAGGTCTTAACTAAAGTCTGCGCTGCCGCCCCTTACAACCTGCTTCCCGGGTGTGCTGCACCCTTGCTTAAGCCGCTCCTTCTGGCAGTGATTTTAACGATCTGTACTACTTTTTTACTTTCATATTTTACTGAAAAAATAACATTATGGAGAATGTGGTAATGGGTTTAAATTGAATAGATAACTTATTAAATTCAATTTAAACCTTCAAAACCTTCTAACTAAGAAAAATTTACTTTAAATCATAGTTTCCATTCTGTTAACATTGCTTGAGTTTTTGAAGACATAACAGAGTGGACAAATTAGCATAAATTATTATTTTTTTATAAATTTAAATGGAAACATCATTTTTTTCCTTCCGTATTTGGATTCAGTACCTCAAGAAATGCTGAAATACCAAATTTCATTCATTTTGAACGAACAGTTAATGGAATATAAATTATTGATAAATAATTTATATAATATTTTAAATTAATAAGTTTAAACTTATTTTTATATTTTGAAGCATATCTCCATGTACATCTCAAAAGTGTTATCAGATTTAATCTTGAATAAAAATATATTTCCCAAATCACCATAACAGAGTGGACATCTTAATACGTGAAAATTTTTTTGACACGAACAAAAAAATAGTTTTATATAAGAGAACAAAAAAAAAATTTCCCAAAATTTTATTGTCAGTTTTATTTATCTATGGCACATACATAAAATGTGATTTGAAATTTTTGGAAAAAAAATTCCAGATTTGCACCAAGTCTCTGTTTAAGGCCGGGATTACACTGTAAAATTTTGATAAATGTTCTTTTATCAAAATGCAACCAATATGTGCATTACATTACATTCTCTCAAATGTAACGGATGTGCTTATTGGTAGCATTTTTTGAGTTTCATACAAGAACTTTTATTAACATTTTATAGTGTAATAATCCAGGGCTGCAATTAGGTACTTTGTCATCTGGGACAAGCCAGCATTTTGGCCCTCCTTGTAATGTAGAAGAAATAGTTAAAGGGGGAATTCTGTGCCCCCTTCTGGTTCACCACCCGCGGCACCAGACCATGGGCGGAGATACGGGCGTCAAGATACCCAGCGTCAAAGGTGGAGTCAACTGATCTAATGTATATATGTATGTACGAATTGACATCATCATCTTGCCCCCCCCCCCAGCAATAATGACCTTGCCCCCCCCAGACTTCCAAGTCTATCTCCGCCTATGCACCAGACCTGCCTGCTCCCCCCCCCCTAGTTGCAGCCCTGGTAATACCGGCCTTACACTTTTTTCAAGCTGGGACAGCCAGATTTTTAGGTTTTGCTACAAACAATGATTTTTAAAAAAAAAATTAGATACCATCTGAAACAAATTAAGAAATGCCATATGACAGAGAATTAAATGAAGTACTAGGAAAAAATTAAAATTACTACCAGTGTGCTCTGAAATTTTGTAAATAAAATCAGTCTCGGAAACGGTTTGTACAGTTTTTTTGGGAATGACACATATGTTCTTTGCCCTCCCTCCCTCCTCCCCCCGTCCCCAGAAAAAGTTGAAATGATGGTCCTGGCATTTGATAAATTTGTTTGCTTTTATCATAGAATATTTTTTACTTTATCAACCATCCTAAACTACAACGAAGTGACAATATTTTCAATTTAATTTATAATTGCTTCAATTTTGATAACTCGTCTAGACCGTCTGAATATTGATTGAAAAAGTGTAATATTTATTCTTTCTCACTCTTAACTTCACATTTGTGCATAGGCATTAACTTGTTTCTGATTGGGTTTGAGCCTCCTTCCCTTATATCTCCAATAACTTTACATCTTCTATGTATTAGTGTGAATCAATTCGTTTTTAGATTTGATGTGTGCAATATTAAAAATGAAAACTGATTATAGCCGGACTTAGAAGGAAACTTGAGACTATGCAAGTTTAAAATTAAACTTTGCAAAAAAGAGGATACTGCACAAAAACTTCAAGCTCAGATATCTAATCAACAATAAATAATATTCTCCTTCCTGGGGTTTAATTTTTGAATTCTAGTAGTCTTTGTGTTTAAATTCTTGGTTTGTTTTATAATGATAATCTCCCAGTTGCATCTCTAGTGTGAACTGAATTTTTTTTAATGCTTAACTTTTTTTTAGGCACCCGAATATATGATGTTATTGTATTTGGAGCAAGTGGCTATACAGGCAAATATATTATGGAAGAGCTGTGGTTACATCATCCACGCTTAACATGGGCTGCTGCCGGGCGGAATCGTGAGAAAGTTCAAGATGCAATTGAGGAAGTTCGTTCATATGTCCATGAAGAAAGAGTAAAAGAACAAATTTTTACTGCTAATGGTAATAAATAAATTTTTGGCTGACAATATGTACATGTTGTCATGCATTCTTTTGGTGTATGGCAGCTGATGTAATATAAGTGTCATCACATGGATTGCCATATTTTTTAAAGATCAAACATGGTGTGCATTTATTTGATGTACCATGGCTAATGGCTTGTCATATTAAGTATGTTTATTCGTTTATGGCTTATATGTAAGCATAGCTGCGTGTGTACCAGCTATTTTAAACCATATTTCCGCAGTTTTGTGTGGGGTGCTAACTTGAAAATGGTTTCACGCCATCTGGGTCTAAGACCATCTCACGGTTAATAATGTCATAAGCTTATACAATCTATAATAGCATATATAAACGTCCTCTCCACTTGTCAATACAAGATTCATCGAAAGACTGGTTATTTGTATAAATGGTACCATATGGCCATCTGGTTGGCCTTTGTCATTCACGAGCTATTAGTTGATTGTTGACGTCGTCCATGTACGGTGCCTTTCAACATATATATATACGCTCCAAGGTTGAAATATTCTATCTGCTTCCATAGCTTAGATGGTAGAGCACTCGTTCGGCAAGCGAGAGACCGGGGTTCGAGTCCCCGTGGGGGGCAGTGATGAATTTACTTCCTTGTAATCTTCATCTCCACAAATAACCAGTCTTTCGATGAATCTTGTAATCTATAATAGGCCTAATGTTGCAGACTCTAGCCAGGTCTTAGATGTTTACGGTTTTTTGTGTTGCCAGATGCCGAATACCATTGTTGTACAATATTATTCTAAGTTCATGTGAATATACAAATTTATTTGTCAAAAATATTATGTTGGTTCTAGCCCTAACCCCGCCACATTTCGATACAGATTGGTTCTGGTGATGATGTGAGATGGGGAACTTTCCCTTATATGCGGTAGTGTGCTGAGATCAGACACGCTAGATGTTGATTGTTGCACTTCATTTCACCTGTGAAGTTTTCATCCCGACTCTTTCCAGAAGCCATGAGTTGATATAATTTAGCTGGGGGTCTCGGCGCCAATCGATCGATTGATCATGCTCTTCTAGTCAAAAATCACTCGACCTGTGTTGAAGTCTCTATGAGATGTCGGCTCTCGTCTGTGATGGGATATCCGTCGGGCTCATTGTGACTAGAGATGTGAGGTGAGAATATTCTCCTGGATTTAAAAATTGAGAATATTCATTTTTCTTTTAAATTTAATTTTTTTACTAATTTCGTTTATATTGTGAAATATAAATCAATTTTCATTACCTGAAACATTTACAACAAAACAATTTTTGGTATAATCACCCCTCCCCGCAATGACAACTTTTAGTTCGAGAATATTCTCCAGGTCATGATGAATGAATGATGAGATTCAGGTCATGATGAGAGGTTTTAAAAGTTTGGTTATAAAGATTTTAGAAAACTTTAGATTAAAACCTTAAAAAATTATTTTAAAATTAGATAAATTTTCAGAAATAAGTTCAAAACAAAAGAAATTAAACGAAAGTTGATTGATAAAGGAAGCTATTTTTATACAATCCCCTTCATTCTAAGATACAGAACTGTTGTTTTCTTCAATACACATACACTTAAATTCTGTATCACTCATATTTCTTTAAAAGTTGTGTAATTCAGCCCTGTTGGTTTAATTTTCTTGCTTTCAAACTTTAATATTGTGGTCTACAAACTTCAATATACCCATCATCTTGATGGGAAGAGAGAGGGGGATAGAGAATATTCTCTCAAAGGACTACTATCATAAATTACTGCAGAATATTCTTATCAAAAATAATTATTAAGTTATTTATCAAGATAATTTATTATAATACATGTTATTACATATATTCTTGATAATACTGTCTGGAAAGTTTTCGGTAACTGAAGAATATTCTCTGGGAGGACTATTATCACTTCAGAATAATTCTTATTATTTTCTATAAGAATATTCCCCAGTAATTTATTAAAGTAGTCCTTCCACAGAGAATATTCTCAAGGATACAAATACAACGCCACAACAGGCAAAATGCCCAATGAGGTGGCTGAGAAAAAGATGCCCATAGAAATTTGGATGTCATATATTTAAAAAATGCAGCAACCCAATTAAAAACACAATCACAAAAATTATAAACAATATTATACACATGATAAAATATTATACAATGCCCATAAAGAATATTATGATTGT
This sequence comes from Pholcus phalangioides, assembly GCF_987345545.1. Taxonomy (NCBI): domain Eukaryota; kingdom Metazoa; phylum Arthropoda; class Arachnida; order Araneae; family Pholcidae; genus Pholcus; species Pholcus phalangioides. The sequence continues at coordinate 58,249,535 of NW_028301610.1, read as the reverse complement.
CTTATTCTAAATATAGATACCTTCTTGATTTACCCCAATATGTTTATCGTATTTCTTTTTAAACGTGTAAATTGTGTTACAATTACACGTTTGTGTTACCCCAGAGGTAGTAAATTGTGTTACAATTTACTACCTCTGGGGGTAAGCTATTCCATTTATTGACAACCCTATTAGAGAAAAATTCCCTGAGACACCATAATTTCCCATTACCCCTTACCAATCGATACTGGTGTCCCCCTTGTAAAAGCAGTCGATTGACTGTGTACTAATAATTCATGGTCCATCCTATCCATCCAGTTGAAAATTTTGAACACTTCGATCATATCTCCTCGACACCTGCATTCATTCAATGTAAACATATTCAAAAAATTAAGTCTCTCTTCATAACTCAAGTACCGTGTGCCAATAAGGACACGCTAAGCTCTTCTCTGCACTCTTTCAACCAAGTTTATGTCCCTCTGCAGGTATGGTCTCCAAAACCTTACAGCATACTCCAGTCCAGGACGAACTAAGCCTCAAAAACGCGGAAGAATGACTTTAGGAGAATGCGAAGAGACCTTTTTGAAAATAAAACCGAGCATTTTATACGCTTTTTTTACCATTGCTGAACAATGTCAGAAAACCTAAGCTGCTCGTCAATGAGAATTCCCAAATCGGTGACCCTAGTTGCATCTGGGATAGTGACACCATTCAACTCGTAAGAGAATCGTGGGTTGTTCGAACCAAAATGAGCGACCATGCATTTATCAACGCTAAACGTCATGCTCCATTCATTTGCCCATGCTGCAATCCTGTTTAGGTTGGTCTGGAGAGACTCCCTATCGCTTTCATTCCCGATTACCCCCATTAGCTTCACATCATCTGCGAATTTGGTAGTAATCCCGTCGATACCCTGATCGAGTTTATCGATAAAAAGTATGGGGCCAAGGACACTTCCTTGAGGAACTCCACTTGTGATGCCCGTCCAACCAGAGAGTTCTCTGTTCACCATAACTCGTTGCGACCTATCTCTTAACCATGATTCTATCCAACTGAGCAAGTTGCCCCCAATTCCAATCTCTTGTAAACATTTCAAGAGTTTACCATGTTGGACCCGATCGAATGCCTTCTGGAAATCAAGGTAAACAACATCTACATTTTTGCTCTTACCCAAAGCCTTAGTGACGTGATCATAGAAGCAAAGGAGGTTAGTCACACATGACTTCCCCTTCCTGAACCCATGCCGATTATCCTACAATGCATTTTTCTCGTCTATCCACTTCACCGATTGCCTTTCTATAATAATTTCCATAATTTTCGGGAGGGAGTTCGTCAAACGCACCGGACGATAATTGGGCAAAGCTTTTCTACTACCCTTTTTAAATATCGGAACAACATTAGCAAGTTTCCGATCCCTTGGGACAATACCCTCAGCGACACTGCTGGTATAAATCTGTGCGACTCCCAGAATCTCTCTCTGGCGAAAGGCCTCGTGTGTTCCCAAACCAAGTTGGTGAAGACTTCTGCTATTGGACAAAGGCAATTGCCTGATTTCTGAAAGGGGTTTTCATTGGCCCAGAGGCACAATGTCTGTCTGGAGAGTTGTGATTGTGTTATGTAATAAGTACTTTTTCGGTGCTCAAATGCATCGTGGAAATCCCTGGTGAGGGAAAAGGTGAACACACGTGTTGCTTCCCATGTATGTATTGATGTGTGGTATGTGGTTTCTCTATGGAAAGGCGAGGGGGGGATTGAGTGTAGGTGCACTCGTGACATATTACCTACGGGAAGGGGGGAATTTTACGAATTAAAATTTTTCAAATACAAGATGGGTGAGAGACCATTACATATGGCACGAGAGAAAAGGTCAGAGGGAATCACATACAACTATAATGTAAACATGGTAAGCATAATATACGACCAAACAAACAAAACATGAAATGTTTTGCAACAGAGTTCAACAAAAAGAAAACAACATATGGTGTATGTGCGTGTATATGTTATATGTATGGATGTTACGAAGGATGTAGCTTTGTGAATGGCTGAGCATAACAATACGTGCCAGGAAGAAAAACAAAGTAGTATATGGCAACAGTATCATAGGTTGTGTAAAAAAAGGAATTTCGTGTTGGCAAGGTCAAGTGCGTGTGATACTATATAGATCAAACAATGCTACACAGAATACTGTTTGGTTAGTATGTGTAATACATAATCAACAGTGTGATACCAAATAAAATATATAAAGAAAAATTTAAGACGAACTTGTGCTTGGTAGTTGCCAATGAAGATATACAGTCAAACCTTGTTAGTGCGTCACCCGGTTAACACGTCACTCTGCTTACCGGATCACTTTTTGGAAGTACCAATTATCCTCAACCAGGAATTGACACAGCTATGGCTCACTCCGCTTATCAAATCATATTTTTGCTCTCCCAAGAGTGACTCATTAACAAGGTTTGACTGTAATCAATATTAGAAATGTCCATCTATGTACATATCCTCTGCTCGAAAGAAAAAAAACCATTTGACATTTCTCTTCTTTTACAAAAGAATGAATCACAATTCAACGTCACAACTATATATCAACAACTTCAAAAAATAAAATCAAAACCACGGTAACAAACTTCAGCATTTGGCGCCAAGAATCTAAACTTCCAAGCCTAAAAGAAATAAGCTTCGCAATATGACATCAACACTAGAACTACTTTTCACATGAACACCAAAAAGAAAATGAACACGTCACCTTCACAAGGAGCAGTATGCACAAACACATATCATCAATGATATAACTTCAATGTTGACAAAGAACGAGGATTCACTTGAAGAAAAACTAGAAAAAAATCAATAACGTGCACACACATACAGCAATATCCTAACCATACACACCAATACTTGACTATATATAAATATAGGGAAGGTGTAGGAGATGACGAGGGAGTGCCTGTACCAATTTAATGATATACCAAAAAGGTTTTAAGCATTAAACAAATTGAAAAATAAAATTCAAAAAAGATCACACACAAAAAAAAAGAATATATATTCACATCACAAGTCGACTCGATGCAAGACATAAAAGCCAATGACTTGAAGTAGATGCAGTCACTAGACTGGGTCAGTTCTTGTTGGTGGACATATAAGTGACGAGTGACACAGTGGTTATGCAAATTTAACACTAATAAGATTCAACACAATAAGAATAATAAAATGTAAGTGTGCTTTCCTAAGTGAGTGAAAAAAGAATTATGTGGGACATCCAATTTGATGCAAAAATGACCTCAAATTACAATTTGTGGAGGTACAAGATACTTGAGGAGACGAAAAAGAGAAAGAAATTTTAAATACCTGAGTCACGTATCAGTCCACTTATCTTCATCTGGAAGATGGGAATCATTTGTCGATGGATTTTTACAGTCAGTGGTGGACACATGAGACATGGTACAGTTCTGTGGTCTCTGTTTCTCCAAGCAAGATACACGTGAAGAAACAAATGCTTTTATCAGCTTTACGATGTTAGGAAACCAATACTTCTGTCGAAGGCGAATGAGTTTTCATGAATGTGTAGATGATGAAACACCACGCGACAATGATAAAGCATCTGGAACAAACGACTTGGGAAGAATCGTTTTCACTTTAAACCATTTCGCTCTAGATGAAACACACAAGATGTCATTGTGGTGAAAGAATGTAATGTTCTGGTAATGTCTTGGCAAGTGTTTGTTGTTCGTAATACAGTTCTTGATGCGTTGACAAAACTCATCTTCACCTTGAGCTTGTTGCAGATCTTCAAGCGAGTGATTTGGTACGAGATTTACTGAAGTTACATCCAACACAAAAAATTTCTGTGGTAACACAACACTGGCAGGCATTTTGTGTTCTTCAGGAACATCTAGAACATGAGCAACATGCGAAACTTGGTTCAAATAGCAGGTACCATTGAAGACCATAGAAGATTGCAGAGTTTCCACCAGTGAGACAGGAATGAAAAGTTCAGTGTGGCATGGACTGACAATGTCTCTCTTGGTGCAAGCGACAGAGATTTTGACAGATGACACTGGATGAGGAATGGTCAATGACAGTCCATCTTTACTGAATTTGAATGTAGCAACTTGTGCACTCAGGAAGTTGACACCAAAGATAGCCTCATAGTACGGACAAGCACTGTGTGGTATGACGAAAAATGTGTGAGAGAAATGTCGATCTTTCATATCGAAATGAAGAGAGATTTGTGTCGAATCAAGATTGGTTTGCCAGTGACACCAGCCATTCGCACTGCTGGAGTGACAGCTTGATATTTACGAGTCAGTTTGGACTTTTGAGACCAGTCATCTGTAACTAGTGACATAGCATCACCTGTGTCTACGAGACATGGTAAAGTCAGTTTGTGGATTTGAACATTGACAACCGGCAGTTCAGGAATTGAGGAAGGACTCTCAGCAGCGACCATGTTGAAGCTGGCACACTTTGGATGGGTAGACGGCGAGTTCTCTCATTGACGACCAGACTGAGAAGTTTCTCATTGTCTCAATATTTTAATTCTCAATGTACAGAAAATGTAATTTTCATGGGCACCTAACACTCCAATATTGCATGAATAGGACAGCTTTGCAAATAATAATTATTATTAATACCACTTTTGTTTCTGCAGGTTCCATGTGTAAGTTCAGTGAGTAACTCAAAATTTTAGCATTTTTATGCCACAATATTGCACCTACATATGTAACGAATTTGAAGAAAGCCGGAGTTTGTTACGTAATCTCATTGGTTGAGTTGCTATAGGATAAGCCATTATATTGCGTATATTTATCTGAAATATTTTCATTTCTTTATTAGGTTCATTAGAAGTTCCAGTTATTGAAGCAGAGGTTGTTGATGTCAGTTCATTGATAGAGATGTGTCAAAAAACTAAAGTTATAATCAATTGTGTTGGTCCTGTTAGTATAATGTTTTATGATTTTAAACCAGAGAGAGAGCATTATTATTATTATTTATTCATTTTGGTGATATCTCATTCTAAATTATCATAAGTCATTTTAGCTTTCAGAAACCTGATTTTTTAGCATGCCTGAAATACTTGCTTTCAACTAAAGTGAAAATTGAGTGAGGTGTTATAATTGAACTCAACAAGCTTTTAAATGTACTAGTACATTGGTGATGTCAGTTCATTCTAATCATTGATAGAGATGATAGAAAAAAAAACTAAAGTTCTAATAGCAGCTGTATTCTTTGATCCTGTTAGTATTAAGTTTTATGACCTTTAACTGCCATCATTTTTTTGTGATATTGCATTTTAAATTTTCATAAAAATAATAAATGTTTTAGCTATCAAAAACAAGATTTTTTAACATGCCCCCCCCCCTAAAGAAACGCTCTTAACTAAAGTGAGACCTGAGTGGAGTGTTAAAACTGAATTTAACAAACTTCTAAGCAGGGTTGGATTTTTGACATGACAAGCGTCAAAAACTGCTTTAAACTGTCAAACTGGTTTAAACCGTCAAAAACCTAAATGAATGCTTTTGGATAATGTTATGAACACAATAGGTATAAAACATGATGAGAAACTTACTTTTCTGCATATTATGTTTTATTTTTAAACACTACTTTATTACAATAATTAAATAAAATATTCGTTATAATTTGCAATTTTGGACTTCTTGACATCAAAGAGCCTAGAATAGATATATAATTTTATGGTTAATTTTTTATCTCAACTAATTACCTGTGCACAATTTACTTATCGAGCTGTTTATTCAAAATATGTGTGATAGGGGATCAGGGTTTAGGTTTTTGACCTCAGAAACTAACTCATTATTAAAACAGTCAAAAACCCATTGCCAAGGTTGTTAAATAGTTTTTTTTTAATCTGACATGTTAAATAACAAAAAACATATTTTTATGTAGATTAAAGTGTTTTATTTTTTGAATTATAATTACTGAGTATAAAACATCTATATTGATATTTTAAGTTTTCTGATTTGCCCAAAATTTTATTCCTCATACAAAATTCTTGTACAGCATCTCTTAGTCAAGTGGTTACGACGGTGTTTGCCGTCACTGCAATACGTAATGGTGTTGCCTATGACGGCATTTGCCGACACGCAGACTTTTCTGTCTTTTTCACATAGATATGACAAAATAATTTGTCATACATGTGCTGCCATCTCTGTACAGCCATCCTTCTACTTTATTATCTCATCACTAGATGGAGTTGACAATTATATTTCAAGGTGTGAGATTATTATTACTATTATCTTTGTCATGTTTTGCAAAGCTGCATCCCCATCGCTTTTGTTTCAATTTCCAACTCCCTTGTGCAGATGCATCTGTTTTATTACTCATATATCTTTTAGCAAAGGTTCAACTACTATGGTTCCACATAAATCCATCAACAGCATTTCTTTTAGTCACAGGACGTTATGACCACCCCTCCCCATTTTTGGGGTGTCATATTATGTCTCGACACATTCGAGCTATAAAAAAACATGCTATAAAAAAATATTTTAATATTTCAAACTTTCAAGAAAAGGAAAAAAAAGGGAAAAAGTGTGCATCTTCAAAAAAAAGTGGGCACTGCAGGTAACGCTCGGAGAAATTAATTGGACAGTTGATTGGTTAATAGACTAATTAAGTAATTTATTCCCACCTAAAAATTTCTTAACTTAGGTTGTATAAATCCTTAGCTTTAAAGATATTTTCAATCATCAGAGTTTGGTAGGACTTGATACCCAAAGCATTATTTTGCACATTTACAGATACGGCTTCAATTGGAAAATGATTGCATTATAAATGCTGGCAAATATACCACGTCGTTGAGTCAAACATACAGGGAAAGGGTCCCAAGGTTTCGTCCTCAAACAATTATGAAAAAAACTAAGTACATTCATCTCACCTTGAGACACATAAAAACAAAAAAATTAGTGGCAGAATGCAATTATTAAAGCTGCAAACAATTATTATAAAAATTATAACAGTTGGCTGGCTACTCATCACCTATCACGCTCCTTGGCAATACCTATAAAAAATACTTATTTTTACCTTATTTTCCTTTTTTTCGTCCAGCTTCTCTGTTCTAAAAACTAGTTATTTCTCTTTGTCTGTGCTGTACTTGATCATGTGTTGTTTGATGTTTGAATGATGTCATTCTAACACTCTGAGGGGGGGGGGGGGTTATGGGATTTTCAAATTCATTCTTGGCATCTATTGCCATTCAAAATATTAATATTTACTTTTTTTTTTGAGTGACCCATAATAATTCCACCAGTTTTATATATATTTATGTGCAAATTTAAATGAGTAGAATTATTGGGGTATTTTTTCAAAATTTTTTGAAGACTTCACCTTGGGACCCTTCCCTTGTTAGTCATTCTTACTTTAGCACCAAGAATAAGTTTTTTTAAGCATCACTTTTTCTTAAGCATTTTTTCTCTAATAGAGTTGTTAATAAATGGAACAACTTCCCCCCATGGAGTATAGTAAATTCTAACACAATTGACATGTTTAAAAAGAACTACAATAAACATGTTGGGGGGTAAATCGAGAAGCTATCCATACTTAGAATAAGACAACCATAAATATTTTTTATGGGCATTGTATAATATTTTATCATGTGTATATATTGTTTATAATTTTTTAGTTTTCTTTTCAGTTTATATAATTGAATTTTTTTTTAATTATGTTGTTGTATTTTAGAACTATGTGACATCCATATTTGTGTGTTATGGGCATCTTTTTCTTAGCCGCCTCGTTAGGTATTTTGCCTGTTGGGGCCTTGTATTTGTATATATATTCAGCACTGCCAAATTAAAGGACTTCTAGTTCTTATTATTTTGGATCTGTTGATATATCCATACTAATGATGTGTGTGAGTGTAAGTAATTATAACTAGAATATTCAACTGAACAAAGACACATATTTGATAGAGATTTAAACACTTAAAATAGGAGACAACATCTATTGTTCAAACTTCAGCAGTCATGTTTTTTGTACTGTTGCCAAAACTTCAAATCTAAATACTTGACTAATAATCTGTTGCCAGATACCAAAAACAGAAATAAATCAATCGTTTGTCCATTAATATAATATTGTAACATTAGTCATACAATTTAGTATTTTGATTGCTAAATATATTCTAATGTTGTACACAATGAGAGTATTGTTTCAAGATTATCTCTTAGATAATTTAATAACACACAGAAATCAACATTACATATATAGCGTAAAAGAACTTTTTAAACACCTATCTGTTATAAAAACAGTACAGTAGATATATATATATATATGTTTGTATATTTACACATACATAAGCAGCAGAAGAAATTTTGGAAGTTCATGAGTCATCTTGAGAATTAGAGAATATCAAATTATTCCATAGTTTCTCCTCCAGCTTTTATGCTGTGCTCTATTTCAAATTGTATATTTTACAATATATGTGTGTATTGTCAAAATAATTTTTTAGAGAATAGAAAACTATTGAACAATGGTATTAAATATTTCTTCTTTGTATAACAGTCACTTTAAACATTACATGCAGTCAATGTGTTTATTTTCAATGGGAATTTTTATATTGAAAAGCAATATTTGAGGTTTTTGACGTGACAATTTAAGCCATCAAAAACCTGCCAACCCTGTTTCTAAATCTACCAGTACATTAAAAAAGTTCTGGCAATTTCTTTTAGCAAGAAAGAATGTTTACAGATAATGCAGTGTTTCCTTCCAAAGTAGCTACTCAGTTCAACTATGAACTTTTGCCAGTGTTCGTACAAAGATAAAAACCCAACAAAGCAATTATAACACAAGTTTTCGGGTGTGTAAATCTGGGAAGTGTTAGGGGTGGGAAATTAATGCAGGGGCAGCAAGTGCCATCCTTTTTAACATAAAACAGATATCTTTAGAGAACCACTTCCTGAAAGCAGCTTCAGCTGATGTCAGGATGCCAAGTAGGATCTGTCTTTTTTTTATCATGAATCGTTTTTGTAAACTAGAACAGCATCTTCAGGAGTGCGAAATCACTGAGGATTTCCCACCCTTGACTATTGGGAATAAAGAGAAGTCACATGGGGCCACATCAAGACTGTAGGGTGTACTGTCCATCTCAAAGGTTTAGATATGATACACACACACACTTTTCTTAAAATAACAATAAAAATACAGTGAGTAAAATTAGTACGCTTTAATGAATAATACTTGAAGCATTTCTACATTTATAGGGAAAAAAGATTTTCTTCAAAACAACATTTAGAATATTGGAAGTACAATAAATGGTTGTCTCAAAAATTTAGAGAAAATTCAAATTTACATAAATTAGTTTTTTAATATCTAAAAGGCTTTTTGTTTTTCCTAATAACATAACCTCAAACACATTATCATCTATGGATCTAATTAAATTCTGTAGGGTTCCAACATCAAAATTGTACCATGCTTCCTCAATATAGCTCTTCAAGTCATCAGCTGTCAAATATTGTATTTTATTTGCAAACACATTTATCATAAGTATGCCCCGTACATTCCTAATATGATTCAAATCAGGACGGCCAGTCTAAAACCAATACATTTTCATGATTAAAGAGCTTTTTTTGTGGCAGCAGAGCTTTGAATAGACATGCTATAATGTTGAAATGTAAAGTTTGGTCCTCCCAAATATTTTCCAATCAGTAGCAAATTGTTCTCGAAAATCTCTTTTAAGCATCAGAGTTTTGATGACCAATATCAAAAGTTAAGGAAGCCTGATCATTAGAAGCAAATGCTGCCCATACCATTATCCAAGCTCCATCTTACTGTACGCTAAAAACATCTGTCTGGAATGTGCGAGTTCAATTTTTTTTTTTACCACTAAATATGATACCCCAATCTATTTGTCTCCATAAATCATATTTACCATTATATTACATGTATAAACCATTGATTTCGTGCCCATTCCAGTCTCTTTTCTCCACCTCTTTTTGATGCTTCCTTGTGGCAGGCGATTTCCTAACCACTCTCTTATGAATTAAATACAAGCTTCTCTGATCTGTCTATAGACTGTATCTGTTTTAACTTTCACTCCGAAGAGATCTTTCATAATTTCATGCATTTTTGTTTTCAAACGTTTTTGTTCAGCATAAACTTGCATTGTCTTGCCTACCACAACCAGGATTTAGCTTTTGGGACACACATTGTGTCAATACACATCAAACACTTCATTTCAACCTGCTGAAAGCAATAGCAATGCTTTTTACAGCCTTTCTTTTTGCTTCCAAATGATGCACTTGAATGATTTCATTGCATAAAATATGTGGCAACTTCAGTAATTTTTTTTTAAATGAAAACCAATCTGAGAGCTTAACCCTTTTATACTATCCCATCTCTGATGTGCCATATAGATTCAATCTTCAAAATTTGCATAGAATTGGATGTTTTTTAAAATTTTGAGTTAAAAAAATCCAAAACTTATTTTTCTCAGCAGTGACCAAAGTTTAAAATAGGGGTTTGCATTCTGATCACAAGCAAAAAAAAAATAATAATAATGAAATCAAAATTTTAAATGGTATCCATGGTGCAGTTAAAAATCTATAGTGTCTAAACTTTTGAGATGGACTGTATGTGTGATCAATTTAACAGAAGTGTCATCCAAAAAGTTCAGGGTAAGATTGGCTGAATGTGACAAATAATTTTCATGGCAAAGCAAGATTCCTCTTACTTTAGATTTTGTACATTTTTCTCATGGATTTTCCTGAAAACCTCAAACAGGCAAACAGTACAAAACAAAATTTAATGAGTCTATGACAATGAAAAAGGGAAATTTCATCTTTTGTTTTTGTAGTGGATCTGATGGTGTCAGGTGCCTATGGTGCTGCCTATTATTTACAAGAGTCACAAATGCAATCTTCTTTCTCTGTCCCAAAAAAGTCATGGTGGGCCTACAGAGAACAAGACACATTATTTCTAGACCTTTCATCTTACTAAACTTTCCATCTTGAAGAGATATTTTAGTCCACCTCAGATGATACTAATGATATGCCATATTTCACCCAACACATCTTAAAAAAATAGCACCTTATCTAACCGGGGAAAACTGCTAGCAAAAAAATTAACACTGCACCATAGTTCTACCCAAGTTCCACCCAAGTTCCCTAACCATAGAATCATCGGCGATTCTATGGTTAGGGAACTTGGGAACTGAGTGTGTAGGGATTTTCGGGGTTTCGAGCGCTGTTGTCTTCCTGGGGGGAAGATTGGCAACGTTCGAGACGTTTTTCATTGCCGAAAGTTGCCCTTGTGGGTGATTCTGTGGGTGGGAACAAATCAGGTAGGAGCGAATATTAGTGAGTCTCTGTCAGAATACCGGGATTTACTATTATCCGCTAGGGAGGGGGGTTCAGATGTGGCAGTGATTCCAGTGCTGGCAAGGGGTAGTAGGGGATATAGGAGTAGGATCCACCAATTCAATATAGGCCTGAAGGACATTTGCTCCTCACTTGGGGTCACGTTCTTGGAGCTTCCCGCATTTACCGATAGGTGGATTCGTTCGGATGGGATCCATCTAAATAAGAGAGGGGTCTGGGAGGTTTACGATAGTCTTAGGTCAGGTTTTTTACTCCCAGACCACGTAGTCGGGAATGCAGGTTAGTTAATGATAATCACAACAGTACTGACGGGGAATTACACACCTCTGACTTGGATGGCTTCTCGATTGACACTAAACCACCGGGCAAATTAAAATGTGTGGTTGATAAATGCCAGGAGCTTGGGTAATAAGAAAGATTTTTTAGAAACTATGATAGTTGTGGAGGGCTTGGATCTTATAGCCATTACAGAATCTTGGGCAAATGATGGAGATGAATCTTTCTTACACATCTCGGAATACGATACTTTTTTGACAAATAGATCTGATAGGAAAGGGGGTGGAGTGTTGATATACGCAAAATCCTTAATTTAACTGAGATTTAACTTTGATGTTTTGAGAAGAAGGTTAGCGGAAGTTTTCAAAGACCGGTTGGAATCAGTAGGGGTGGTAAGTCAATGGGAAGAATTTAGTACGAAGCTGTCCACTGTTTTGCACGACGTCATACCCTTTGTTCGAAAAAAGCGTGTTCGTACATCACACCCTCTATGGTTCACGGATAGCGTGCGGAAACTTTATCTTGAAAAGAAAAGAGCATTCAGAGAGTATAAAAGTGGACGAGGTGACCTATCATTGTTTACTGATAAAAGAAGACTGTTGAAGAAAGCGATAAGGGATAGTAAAAAGGAAGTTGAATCTAGGTTGGCAGATAACATTGGCTCTGACCCAAAATCATTTTTTCGATACATCAATAATGGATGTAAGGGGACAGTTGACCCCCTCTCGATAGGAGGCTTAAAGGTAGAGAGCAATGTAGGCATGTGTAGTGCTTTAAATGACTTTTTCGCGTCGGTTTTTAATGGAGATAATGATATTCGATATACGGGTGTTGCATGGGGTAATAAAACCCTCAACGATATTCAAGTGGAAGACGTGGAGGTCCTAAATCTTCTAAGAAATGTATGTGCAAGCAAAGCACCAGGACCAGGTGATATCTATCCCAGGGTTCTCAGGGAAGGTGCTAATGAATTGTTGGGGCCAGTCGCACAGATATACAGGAGTAGTGTTGCTGATGGTATCGTCCCGAGAGATTGGAAACTGGCTAACGTTGTTCCGATATTTAAGAAGGGTAGTAGAGAAGTGGTGTCTAATTATCGTCCAGTGAGTTTGACGAGCTCCCTCTCGAAAATTTTGGAAATTATCATCAAAAGGCAGTTTGTGAAGTGGATAGACGAGAATAATGTATTGTCAGATAATCAGCATGGGTTCAGGAAGGGGAAGTCATGTGCAACTAACCTCCTTTGCTTCTATGATTACGTGACTAGGGCTTTGGGTAAGAGCAAAAATGTCGACGTTGTTTACCTTGATTTCCAGAAGGCATTCGATAGGGTCCAACATGGCAAACTCTTGAAGCGTTTACACGAGATTGGAATAGGGGCAACTTGCTGAATTGGATAGAATCGTGGTTAAGAGATAGGTCGCAACGAGTTATGGTGAACGGGGAATTCTCTGGTTGGACAGACGTCACAAGTGGAGTTCCTCAGGGAAGTGTCCTTGGCCCCATACTTTTTTCACTTTTTATCGACAAACTCGATCAAGGTATGGGTGGAATTACTAGCAAATTCGCAGATGATGTGAAGCTAATGGGGGTAATCGGAAATGAAAGCGATAGGGAGTTGCTCCAGACCAACTTAAACAAGATTACAGCATGGGCAAATGAATGGAGCATGACGTTTAGCGTAGATAAGTGCATGGTCGCTCATTTTGGTTCGAACAACCCACGGTTCTCTTACGAGTTGAATGGTGTCACTATCCCGGATGCAACTAGGGTCACCGATTTGGGAATTCTCATTGACGAGCGACTTAAGTTTTCTGAACATTGTTCAGCGGTTGTCAAAAAAGCGAATAGAATGCTTGGTCTCGTTTTCAAAAAGGTCTCTTCGCGTTCTCCTAAAGTCATTCTTCCGCTTTTTCGAGGCTTAGTTCGTCCTGGACTGGAGTATGCTGTAAGGTTTTGGAGACCATACCTACAGAGGGACATAGACTTGGTTGAAGGGGTGCAGAGAAGAGCTACGCATGTCCTTATTGGCACACAGGGCTTGAGTTATGAAGAGAGACTTCATTCTTTGAATATGTTTACATTGGATGAACGCAGGTGTCGAGGAGATATGATCGAAGTGTTCAAAATTTTGAATGGGATGGATAGGATGGACCATGAACTTTTAGTACACCGCCAATCGACTGCTTTTACAAGCGGACACCAGTATCGATTGGTGAGGGACAATGCAAGGTTATGGTGTTGCAGGGAATTTTTCTCTAATAGGGTTGTTAATAAATGGAATAGCTTACCTCCGGAGGTAGTAGATTGTAACACAATTGACACGTTCAAAAAGAAATACGATAAACATGTTGGGGTAAATCGAGAAGCTATCCATTCTTAGAATAAGACAGCCATAAGTATTCTTTATGGGCATTGTATAATATTTTATCATGTGCATATATTGTTTGTAATTTGTGTTAATTGCATTTTTAATTGGGTTGCTGTATTTTTGAAGTGTACGACATCCATATTTTTATGGGCATCTTTTTATCAGCCACCTCGTTGGGCATTTTGCCTGTTGTGGCGTTGTATTTGTATAAAATACAATACTTGTGATGTACATTGAGCTTAGTTTCAAATTATTGGGCACATCTCCAATAACTAATGAACACTTTTAAAAACTTGTCTGAGTAAATGCATCTACTTTGGGGGCATTTTAAAATAGTTTATCACTGTTCCATTTAACGGCCATACCTGAAAGTGGAGAAAACACAGTATTTCATAATACCAGACTATTTTATTATCCCTGCATTTCTTATATTTGACATACATATTTTTTATGAATTTTTTTCAGCCACCTCATTCAACGTTTTGTCTGTTGTGGCATTTGCATTTGTGTACAGTAGAACCTCCATAATGGGCACTCCCCATTAGTGAACACTGTTTTAGTCTGAAACGACCTCATTATATCTTGTCATATTTTCCCCCCTTTCGAGGACAAAAACTTTTGGTCCCATTGTGTCTGTTATTGATAGGTTCCACTGTAATTTTGTTTACATTTTTTTGGATGATTATATTCAATATTCATTGCATCATACTCCTTTTTCAGTTTAATTTTTATGGTGAAAAAGTTGTTGCTGCAGCCATTGATTGTGGTACTCATCATGTGGATGTCAGTGGTGAACCTCTAGTAAGTTGAATTCAGTTTATGATTGTTTGTGTGCTTCAATACAAAATTTCAATACAGTGAAACCTCTTTTATGGATATTGGCGGGACAAAAAAATCCATCTGTAAAAGAGGGGTGACTGTTAATCATTGGTTTGAAATGCATACTTTTATTATGCAAAAGGAAATTATTATTTGGTCTTATAAGAAGAGTGCCTGTTAAGAGGGGTTTTAGCATTTCATTTTTTTTAGCTAATCTAATTCTTTCAACTTCATTTATGATGGAGATGATGACTTTATTTAGAAAAAAAATCCTATTTCTTGGAAAAGTTTGATAATTTTGGGAGAGTAATACATGAGGAAGACTGAATTGTTCACAATGTATGTTGTAAAAAATCGACCTGTATATCACAAAAATACAGGTCATAGAGGCATAAAAAGCAAAATTTAAGTGTTACAGATATGTAGAATCTTTCTTTCACAAATGTTATTGGTTGATCTCATTTTTAGGAGACTTTTGAAACCACTATAAAACAATACTTTTTTATATTTTGCTCAAAATCATTTTGAA
This sequence comes from Pholcus phalangioides, assembly GCF_987345545.1. Taxonomy (NCBI): domain Eukaryota; kingdom Metazoa; phylum Arthropoda; class Arachnida; order Araneae; family Pholcidae; genus Pholcus; species Pholcus phalangioides. The sequence continues at coordinate 58,234,243 of NW_028301610.1, read as the reverse complement.
TTTTATTTTATTTGAAATTACACTTGTTTTCCTTCTTCTGAAGGCATCTGATAACATCGTGAATGAACGCCAGAACTTTGCCACTAGACTTATCCTATTGAAAAGATTCTTCCAGCCCAGCTTCGTGGCAGAATCAGGAACACTTGTTTTTGAATAAAAAAACTCAATTTTTACAACATACAGAATTGCCAACTGCTACAGATTGTTCGTAGTTTCTATGGACGGCCGCAGTGAACAGACACTCAATACCACAGAAATTGGTTTAAAAAATTGGATCCGAGTGTTTTACTATAATTTATTATTATTTTCATAAAATTGCATTGATCTTTACCATAACGATGAGCATGTGAGAAAGTTTGAGAGAAGACAAACTTGGAGCCAATCTGTTTTGCCTGTGAGCGGAAGGCAATCTGTAAAGCTACGTCTAAACTCGTCACTCAACTCTATGTTCAACCATGCAAAAACCTGTTTTTTGTCAAAACTGCTACACGCTGTGGACTAAAAACAGGTTTTTGAATGGTTCAGCGTGGCGAGTCTGGACCTGGCTTCATTTGCATAGTGCATGGTCAAACTCATGGAACTTGTGTCAGAAAGAATGTTTCGTTGTAGGTACTTTAAGAGGGATACAAAGAAAACGGGGATGGGGCGTGGGTGTAGGGTTGCTAGACGTCTATATATGGCTCACAAGGGCATATGGAGGTTGGAATTATTAAGAAATAGGAAACTACAGTGTTTGTTGGACAGATTCATTGCTTGCACACTGCTACAGCTTTATTTAGGTGGTTTTTATCTTCAGAGTTTTGTACAGATAAACACATTTTACACATCTATCTAATCTCATTTGAAGTGAGAGAGGGACTTCTTACTTCTCTCTCCCTCAGATGAGATACCGTCCATAAGTTCTTGCTGGTGCATGCAAGAAAGATCCATCACTTCATCTACTGTCAACTCCTACATTTTTCACTGCTAGTTCTTGAATTCCATCCTCATGCACCTCCAGTCCCTGATGTTCCCCAAACACACTATCTCTTCGACAAGTAGTGGCTCCTGTTCATGAGCTAGCCTCTCAAAGTCACGTTCAATAATATAATCAGTCCACATTTTTCTCAAAGCAGAATTTAAAAAAATGTTCAAGTGCACATACGCATGGCTACAATGCCACATCTAGTTTCGTGTCATAAATATTCACACTCACGCTGTAATTTTCCAAGTGAAGCATGCTTACTGGAGAATTTAAGGGAGAATATTACCCACAATTCCATAACACGTGTGTGGGCGAAAGCAAAAAATCGTCAGCTCAGTTGTGATAATGTGAAAATAAATAAACAAAGCTCAAATTTTTGCTCTTAATGAGAATCATCGTTCATTAACCAAGTCAAAATTTGATCAAAATTCTTGCTCGTTAACCAAACCGCTCGCTAATCAAAGTTCCACTGTACATTATAACACATTGTAAGCAGGGGACTGAGTCAGTCCAACCTTGTCTGACTGGAATTTAAAACTTGTTCTTCAAATGCAGAAAGTTGCTGAGTATGGAATCCTTTGTCACATTTTTAACATAGGGTGAAGGAAATGGCGTTGAATTAAGATCTTTTCCCTCTTCTTTCCTTTGTCTGCTGATGGGAGCGAGAGAAAAGAATGTCAATAGGATTGCAATATATTGCATCAGTGATGTGCCTACAGCCAGGTTCACAGTGGGTTTGAATAATTAAAAAAAAAAAAAAAAACAGAATATATAGTGAATTTTACCTGCAACATGGACCATAGTCATAAACTCAGGTCCATGGCCTGAGTATCCCCCACCCCATAACACTCTTCCAATATATATATTTGCTACCTATTTTGACTGTAAATAGCTATGATAGAAATATTAAGTTTGAGATTTTCCAATAAGTTTGTGCCTATGTCCAGGATCAATTTTGATGTGGTGGGGGGGGGGGGGGCAAAGCAGAAATCAAAAAACCCCTGCAATTAGGGTCAAAGATGTTTGTCAGTAAATATAGCCCATATTGTTTAAATTCTAAGGCTCCAAAATCATCAAGCCCGAGGCAAATGGTATATTTTCCCAGGAGTAAATGGGCCCTGCCCTCATCATAATAAAATGAGAAACGATTTTGGCTCCCCCAGAATTTTCTGTAACGAGCTGCCACTGATATAACAGTTACATAATGGTTGCTGTAAATGACTCAGTTTATTACATTTATGTAGGCAACAGCATATATAACTTGCTTTCCTCTTGCTTTGACATCAAAAACCAAAAATACTTCGGAAAAACCCAGTGGGTTGGGTTTTGCCTATCCTGTTTGAGAATTCAAATCTAAATACGTATTTTCTGGATGTATTTCAATCTCATTTGTGTGAAGTTGATTTTTATCACGTTGGTTTTGGCAAAAAAAAAAAATTCTGGGGGGGGGGGCACGCTTCCAGTAATTTCAATTTCCACCACATCCCACAGTGGTGCAATACACCATTTTTGCATTTTGGGGGAACTGCCCTGTTATCTCTGAATTTCCCAGAATGGTATAAAAGAGGATCTAATTGTATTGATTTGCCTACCCTCCTACAGCATAGTAATCCATCAAAGAACTAATGTGAAATACAATATTTTCCATTCAAGTTTATTCGGCAGTTCCATGCATACACTAGAACTTGAGTGGTAAATTGCTAAGCACCACTGTGCTGATTTCAATCAGGAAAAAACTTAGTGGATAAATAGTGGATATTTCAGCTATGAAGTTATATAATGTGCTACCTATTTTGACTTGCATTAGTCCAGCAGTTGAAAAACACTGCTTTAAAAAAATTTTATTTTTTATTTTTGTGTTCTTATCAGATTTTTGTGTTCTTATTTATAATCAGGATATTGTATATGGATTGTTTTTGTATTTATAATGTTAAAAGTTTTAATGAAAATAAATTTTTTTTTCTGTTTTATTAATAGCCTTTTTTTAATGTTTTTGTTTGTTTGCTACTTTACATTTCTATCTGTTGATTTTCATCAACTTTTTTAATAATCACTTTTCAATTTATTATAGTTTCTGGAAAGTATGCAGCTGAAATACTTCAAATCAGCACAAGAGAAACACGTTTATATAGTTGGCAGCTGTGGATTTGATAGTGTGCCTAGTGATCTTGGAGTTGAGTACCTAAAAAGTCATTTCCAAGGTGAAAATGTTTTTTTCCCCTGATTTTTATTCTTTAAGAAAACAATATTATACAAAAAATGGGGGGGGGGGGGAGTTGCCAAGAAGCCCACTTGGCTCATACTGGCAATCGCAACAGTGTAGAGTACGGTAAGCTCTCACTAATCCGGCACATATCGGACCAGGCTGTGCTAAATTATCGAAATCACTGGATTGTCAATTGAAAAAGCCCATTTAAAGAATATAAACTTTTGCGCACAGACATACAGTGGCATGTTTTCCTCTTTTATACTCTAAGAAAATGTGCCTAAAAAAACGCCAGATTATTTTATGGGCCCTATTATTGAGAATCTACTATATATATATTGACAGAAAATTCAGCACAATTATATATAACAAATAATAATGATTATATAATAAATAAAAGGAGAGGGGAAAACACAGAATACTGTATATAAAGTTGATGCGATGGCAATTGCGGTGGGAACAATATTAGTGGGTTATATTTTTTATTAATATGAATTTTTTGCTAGGATGAAAAAAAAGAAAGTGTAAAGAAATTAAAGAAGACTTTGTCATGAAGGTGACTAGAATTGACTTGACAATTAGGATAATATTTTTCAATAAAAAGTGAACTATCTAAACTTTTGAGATTTTGTAACAATACGAATTATACTTACAAATAATTTTTTTTTCATTACTGAAACAGGAAAGAAAATTTCAATCTAAAGGAAATATTTTAACTTTTATTTACCTGTGTAACTTTACCTTTGAAAAGATTTTTTTTTAAGAATGTTATTTTTCAAAGCGATATTTCATATCCATCCTTGCCTCCCTCTGGTAGAGTTGCATGTCGGAACAAATGGTACAAATCTGCAAATATGGGCTATACAACTGCATGGATTATATACACAGAATTTCTTGATTTTAATGAGTGTTTTACTCTCCTGTGTGTGTGGATTGCATACCAGAAATTACAGTACTTTCATGGCTACCTCTATTTAAAGCTATCGTACCCATGTCTCACATTTGCTTTATTCAGACTAGATTACATATGTACTTCTGTGAAAAATTTTATAGGAATGGTTTACTTGTCAAAATCATCAAAAAAGTTTCTAAAATCATTGGGAAAAATCATGAATCTGTAAAAACTCTAGCCAAAATATCTGCTGTTTTTCCATGTAGCCACTGTAAAGTTGTGTGGCTATCATCAGAGTTGTTGATTGTAATAGGCTCTCATTCTGGAAGTCCAGGTTTGACACCTGAGACTGTGCAATGGTGGTTGGCTGAATGTGAGTTTCTGTGATTTTTCTTCCTTGTGAATTGGTTACCCCTTTCAAAAAGGTGTTGCTGCAGTGGTCAGTGGGCCCACACATAAATATATACATTCAATTACTTATCCACTCAACAGTGATTTAAAGAAAATAATAATGGGAAAATAAAATTGGATACTAAATTGGAGTCTGATGACAGCCCAAAATTTTTGGAAATTATGTCAGAGAGTCAACTAACATAGAAAAGGGTCACCAAGTTGCAGAAAATAAAAAAAAAATTGAAACATGCCAATCACAAGACCCTACTTTATAAATTTTTTAATGCTGTTGCTAAAGGTGAAATGTTATGATGGTTCAAGTCTTACGTAAACAAAAGAAAATGGAGAGCTAAGCAACTCTTTCAGTGAGTATACAACCATAACTAAAGTGATTCCCAGGACTGTGTTTTGGGTCTGATACATTTTATCATTTTTATTAATGCTTTTTGTTCAGTGAAACTGTTCAGTAAAATAATGAATTCATTTCAGTCGACAGCTCATAATCATAGCAATAACTATAATGCTTTCATGTATGCAAAAAGCATACAAAATTATGAAAATATATTTTAAGACTGTTTTCATAGAATACAATATAAATAATGACATGAATGGGAAATATTGGGATAATTTTAATTGCGGCTAAAAACAAATCAGACATTTTTTCATGATGTCAGGGAACAAAAAAAAACCATATATGTGTATCTGCTCTGTGAGAATATACGTATTTATATGTGTATATGTCCCAGACCATGTAGTCGGAAATGCAGGTTAATTAATGATAATATCAACAGTATTGACAGGGAATTACCCTCCTCTGACTTGGATGGCTTCTTGATTGACACTAAATCACAGGGCAAATTAAAATGTGTGCTATAAATGCCAGGAGCTTGGGTAATAAGAAAGATCTTTTAGAAACTATGATAGCTGTGGAGGGACTGGATTTTATAGCCATTGCAGAATCTTGGGCAAATGATAGGGATGAATCTATCTTACGCATCTCAGGATACGATTCATTTTTTACGAAATAGATCCCATAGGAAAGGGGAAGGAGTCTTGATATATGTGAAATTATTTTTGAGAGAGTGTGGCGAGGCTAGAGAGTGTAACGCGTGCAGAAAAGTGATATTTGTTGTATTATCACTTTATTTAAATCAAGAAACAGTATATACACAAACACACAGAGCAAGATATACACATTGCTTGTCTGTTCCCCCTGCCATCCAGACAGCTTTGACTGCTCCATTCCCTGGCTGGTGATGATGATTATTACACATCTCCCCCCCCCTCCTTTTTTTTCATAGGTTGAGCCTATTAGAGGGTAGAACAATCCTTCCACTTCTAGTTACATATGTCACCCTGACAGCTGAGTTGTCACTTGAATTTGCTGCAGGACAATGTTCCAATGAAGGAAAGTCCAATTCTTTTTCTTTCTCTGAGCGGAAATTTGGTGATGGTATTAGATGTCTCATAAAAAATTTCTTCTATAGATGTTATTTCCCGACTTAATCAGATAAGATCTTGGGAATGAAGTCTTTTTTAGAACTACACCAGTAGCTCTTCTGTCAGTTATCCGTACTACTTTTTCTTCCTGTAATTTCTTTAGATCTCTCATTGCATGTCTTTGGTTGTAGTTTTGGCATTGTCTTTCGACTCTCCTTTCTTCCTTGACCTCGATGGTTTTTCTCTGCTGCTTGTGGTTGCAATTGACCTTTAGCTATTGGCAAAGTTGTTTTAATTCTTCTACCCATCAACAACTCGGCTGGACGGAATCCATTTTCTAGATCACTTGCTCGATATGCCATCAAAGCAATGTATGGATCTTCCGACTTCTTAATCAGCATTTTAACGGTTTTAACTGCTGACTCAACCAGTCCATTACTTTGAGGAAACTTTCGGCTACTAGAAATGTGTGTGAATCCATGCCCTTTAGAAAATGTTTGAAATTCCAATGTTCTCACTGATTAAACTGAGGCCCATTGTCTGATAGAAAAATATCTGAAATGCCATGTCCAGCGAATGTGGACTTGCAATGGTTTATGATTTCAGCAGCTGTCAATCTATCAAGTTTTGCAATTTCAGGAAAACAATAATAGTAGTCAGCTAAAAGAAGATACCACAAATTCTTGCACTTGAACAAGTTCATACCAATCATCTCCCATGGTCTTTCAGGAAATGGTGTTGGAATGAGAGGTTGGTGTCTGTTCTTGGATAGAAGCCATGTAATTTTTTACCTTTTCTTTTATTTCTTTACTTATTCCAGGCCAATAGACAGAACATCTGGCTCTAGCTCTGCATTTTGTAATTCCAAGATGACCTTCATGAATCTGATTTAGAACTTCACTTTGTGATCGAGGAATGATGATTCTATAGCCTCTCATCACTATCCCATCCTGGATAGAGATTTCCTAACGATGTTGCCAGAAAAGTACACAAAATGAATCTACATCTTTCTTTGCAGGCCATCCCATCATTGTACATGATGAAAGTTTCTGACAAACTTCGTCAGCAAGTTGTGCTTCTTTCAGTTCTTCCAGTCTTTTCGATGAAGCTGGTAGAGTCTCTTTAACCATTTGGACATATGCATCTATTTCGTCTTCCAATTCATTTGTCTTGTTTGGGTATACTTGAAGACTCCTGGATAAAGCGTCTGCTACATACAGTTCCTTTCCTGGAATGTGAACTATGTCATAAGAGTATCACATCATCCTCAATTTGATCCTTTGTAGCCTTAGTGACAAATCATCCAAATGTTTTCTGGAGAAGATAGGAATCAGAGGTTTATGATCACACTCTATCTTGAATCTAGATGATCTTTAAATTTCTCATAACCCCACGCAATAGCTAAGGCTCCCTTTTCGATTTGGGCATATCGAGTCTCAGCTATGCTTAAAGTTCTGGAACCATAGGCAATAACACCAATCTGACCATCATCTTGCTTTTTACGTAAGGTGGCTCCCAAACCATACGAAGATGCGTCAACAGTAACTATGGATTCCTGGTTAGGATTGAAGATTTTCAAAACAGGATCAGATGACAGTATCTCCTTCCATTTGAGAAAAGCATTCTGCTCTCTGAGGTATATCCCAGACAAAATCTATTTTGTTGCTGAGAGGCATAGTTACAGCTTCTGCATAATTTGGAACGAAAGGAGCCAAGTAATTCGCCATGCCCAACATCTGTTTCAATTCCTTCTTATTTGTTGGTGACTTATACTCCTTGATAACAATGATTTTCTCATAATCTGGGTTAATTCCTTAGCTATCAATGATGTGACCAAGAAATTTAAATTTTACTCATTGAGAAGATACATTTTTCTTTGTTCAAAGTCAAATGAACATTCTTCAGTTTCTGGCAAACTTCTCAATCTCACATTGTGCTCTTCTTGAGTAGACCCCCAAACTAGTATATCATCCATGTGACAAACTGTTCCGCTTGTGTTTTCTAGAATTTTAATTTGTATCATTCTTCTTTGGAAATGTTCTAGAGTGGAAGAGATTCCAAAGGGCAGCCTAAGATATCTGAATCTTCCAAACGGAGTAATAAATGTTGTGAGATAAGATGACTTTTCATCCAATGGGATTTGCCAGAATCCTGAATTTGCATCCAGTTTTGAGAACACTTTAGCACCAGATAAGAGATTTAGTGTGTATTCCACTCTGGGTAAGGGATGCAATTCCCGTAGAACATTTTTGTTCGGCTTGATCAGATCCACACAAATTCTCACCTTTCCGTCACTTTTGGGCACTATGACGACAGGAGAGCACCACTCTGTTGCTCAGTGACTGGAGTTATGACCGGTTCAACCATTCTTTTTATCTCAATTTCTGTCTTTTTCAAAAGAGGTATAGGTACTCGTCTTGGCAATGTTACTGCAGATGGAACAGCATCAGGCTTGAGTTGTATGGAATAGCATTCTTTCATCCTTCAAACAGTTTCGGAAACTCTTTGTTTCGGATCTATTGCAGTAATCTGTTGAACAGCACTGATATTGGGTCCTAAGCCAAAGGATTTCAAGCCATTGAAGACATAGATTTCTTCTGTGCATTGCTTGTTTACATAGCTCAGCGGTAATTCAAACATGCCCATCACTTTTAACGGAGTGTTATCTGGACCACAGAGAGTTCTATCAGCTGGTTTCCAATTCAATTTCTGAAACAACTTATGATACAAAGTTGCAGGTATTACTGTATGATCTGCTCCGCTATCTAGTCAAAATTTCAATTTCTTATTCATAATATAAACAAAAACTCTCCAATCCTGGTTTGTGTTGTCTCGAATATGACCCAAGAACAAAATTTTTGAACGCTGGTTTAGTTTCTTTGCTAAACAAATGTTTTTCCAAAATGTCCCAGTTTCAAACATTCAAAACATTTGGCATCTCTAGCTGAACACAATCTTCTCTCATGTTTCTTCTTGCTAAACCATTTGCATGTCTCAGAATGTTGGGAATCTGAAAAGTTCTTGCTCTTTGGTTTATTTTTTACTCCAGACTTTCGAGATTGAAAGTGATCAGATTTTCTTGAAGACATTGCATGTATAAGAACTGTGTGGTTTCCATTTCATTAAGCTTATGTTGTTGCTGCTTGATTGATTCACTATGCCTAACTTGTTTTACTGCTTTTGTTAGTGTAAGTTTGGCATATTCAATTGCAACCTTTTCCTCAGAGGTTTATCTCGAATACCAACAACAATACGATTACGCATGATTTATTCATGCAATTCTCCATAATCACAATGCTCAGCAAGGCTGTATAGAGCAGTAATGAAGTTGTTTACTGATTCTCCTTCTTGCTGTACACGCTTGTTGAACTGTTCTCGTTCAAAAATTGTATTCTTTTTAACAATGAAATTATCAACTTTTACAAAGTTTATAGTTTCCCCTTTCAGCATCGGTCAATTTGAAAGAAGTGTAAATGTCCTCAGCTTGTTCACCCATATAAATAAGTGAGTTTGCCTGCTCTTCTCCCGTCTTGGTGGAAAGTCCAGAAGCTATCCAGAGTCTCTGGAAGAAAGTTATCCATTTTGACCAGTTTGCAGGTGTTGAAAATATAAAATTGTCCGGCTGGTTCATCTGTATTTGCTGGAATTGCAAAAAGCAAGTGCTCTGGATCAGCCATGCTTACTTTTCAGATTGAAAGTTCCTTGCGAGTACTGATTTTCATCTACTTGATGTAGAGATGTGAGGTGAGAATATTCTTGGAAAACAAGAATATTCTCCTGGATGTAGAAATTGGAGAATAATCGAGAATATTCATTTTTCTTTTAAATAATTTAAATTTTTTTACTAATTTTGTTTATATTGTGAAATATAAATCAGTTTTCATTGCCTGAAATATTTACAACAAAACAATTTTTGGTATAATCACCCCCCAATGACAACTTTTAGTTCGAGATGAGAGGTTCATGACCAGGTCATGATGAGAGGTTTTAAAAGTTTGGTTACAAAGATTTTAGAGAGAAACCTTTAGATTAAAACCTTAAAAAATTATTTTAAAATTAGATAAATTTTCAGAAATAAGTTCAAAACAAAAGAAATTAAACGAAAGTTGATTGATAAAGGAAGCTATTTTTATACAATTACCTTCATTCTATGATACAGAGCTGTTGTTTTCTTCAATGTACATACACTTAAATTCTGTATCATTCATGTTTCTTTAAAAGTTGTGCAAATCCGCCCTGTTGGCTTAATTTTTTTGCTTTCAAACATTAATATTGTGGTGTCTATACAAACTTCAATATTCCCATCTTCTTGACGGGAAAAGAGATGGGGACAAAGAATATTCTTGAGTATATATTCTCTCATAGGACTACTATTATAAATTACTAGAGAATATTCTTATCAAAAATAATAATTATTCTCAAGTTATTTATTGAGATTATTTATTATAATACATGTTATTGTATATATTCGTGATAATACTCTCTGAAAAGATTTCGGTAACTGAAGGATGTTCTCATCGAGGAGAATATTCTCTGGAAGGACTATTATTAATAACTTCAGAATAATTCTTATTATTTTCTATAAGAATATTCCCCAGTAATTTATGAAAGTAGTCCTTCCAGAGAATATTCTCAAGGATATTATATGTAACTATATTATAAATAATAGAATATTCTCATCAAGAACTTATAAGAATATTCTCAAGTTATTTATAATACTAGTCCTCCCAGAGAATATTCTCGAGAATTTTACATCGCTAACTTGATGTGTATCAGAACATTTTTTCTGCTCACTTTATTTAAATCAAGAAAAACAGCATATACACAAACACGCAGAGAGCAAGATATACACATTGCTTCTCCATTCCCCCTGCCATTCAGATGGCTTTGATCATCTGGTGATGATGATTATTATTACACAATATTGAAACTACAGTAGAACATTGATTATCCGAACATCAATTTTCCGAACAACTCTGTCAGCCAAACACCTTTTCAACCTAACTCATTTTCAGTTTTCTATAGTAAATGATGCTGAACTGAACACAGTCGATATTTTCTTGGAATTTGAATCCTCTCATCTCCCAACTCGATAGCCTTGTTCTATTGTACAATAATCCACTTCCAAACAATTGTACATACTGTACCTGTGAGCTATAGATGTAAACAATGGCTGATCTGGGTACATTGTTTGTAGTTATAAACGATTGACAAGCAAACAAATGCGTGAATTAGAGCAGATTTAGCTGCCATCTTTTTTTCTTGTCTATGAATTCATCCTAATCCTGTGGGTGTGCCTTAATGAAAGAGAGGCGAGGATCTTTTTGACAACAAAACAGTCTTGTTGGGAGGGGGGCAAGTATCTGTCCTAGCTTGCTTAAAAACATATATTTTTCAATCTTTCTTTAGCTTTAGTAGTGTCAACACTTTTCGTCTTTCTCAAGTGAAGAATGGCGACAAAACGAAACATGTTGTTTTAGACATAAAAAAAAGTGGAAATTGCAAAAAGATTGAAAGTGCGCGATGGTGGAAACTTGCAGCTGAATACGGACTACGTGTGGTGTAACATGAGGGGCCCGCCAGTTACTGATGGGAAGTCCCACAGATCGCCAGTGGAGGTTCTGCACGGGATCTTCATCGAACTCAAAATATAATAAATATTGTGCAATATCAAAATGTGATGTTTTGCAATGTAATTATACAAGAATAATGTGCAATGTTTTTACCTTCATGCCGTCTGTGGGCTGCGGACCACTTCACGGTCAATAATTTCATAACAATTTCAATGTACAGTAGGCCTATTATTGCAGATCCTGGCCAGGTCGTCAATGTTTACTTCTTCTATGTTGCCAACTTCCGTATGTCAAAAGTTGAAAATAGTGTTTTATTCCATATAATAGGGTTGTTAATAAATGGAATAGCTTTCTCCGGAGGTAGTAAATTCTAACACAACTGACACATTTAAAAAGAAATACGATTAGCGTGTTGGGGTAAATCGAGAAGCTATCCATACTTAGAATAAGACAACCATAAGTATTCTTTATGGGCATTGTATAATATTTTATCATGTGTATATATTGTTTATAATGTTTCTAATTACATTTTTAATTGGGTTGCTTTATTTTTGAAATATATGACATCCATATTTGTTATGGGCATCTTTTCTCAGCCACCTTGTTGGGCACTTTGCCTGTTGTGGCGTTGTATTTGTATATGATATCTAAATGAGTTTTATTGTTCAGTATGTTAAGTTTTTACAGGCTATTGATTCTGCTGTCTGATTGGTTCTTGGAATATGGTGGTTTTTCCTTAAAAGCCACCACACTGTGCAGAGAAAAAGGCAGATCTAAAAATACACACAAAGTTCAGCACTTAACAAGGCATCTCACCTCGTGCAGAGTACGTCATTATGTTCTGGTGAGTCTACAGTCTAACTAGGTTGAATGCAATGACCTAGAGGCTCTTGTTCCTAACAGCCGTGGGACGACGAGAGATAGAGTATTAGCTTTCTCTTTGAGACATCGACTCTTCACTGAAACCTGGTCTTGTATACCTCACGTGGAGAAGGGAGACCTCGACGAGGACAGCGGAGCAGGACTGATGCCATCATAGAACCTCCATCACGTTATATGCTGAGCTGACACCATCTTGAGACTCGACTACTTGGGACACTGGCCGGTGTGGCATCCACACAGTTAGGAAAACTGATGTGTAGGTGCAATGAACTCAGTCTAACAGATTGACAGATCGGTGAGACCTAATCCATTTGATGTGCAAAATTTACTAAAGCTAAAACTCTAAAAAATTGTTGCTTATTTTTAATCCTTTTAACTGGTTAAAACTTTAAGAAGTGTAAAAAAACTTTAATGTTAATAAATAATATTAGTGGAAAAAATATTGTTTGTTTCATTGTTATCATTCACAGGGGCTAACCTTATGTTGGAAAAAGAGAATCTGTGAAATAGAATCTGTGATGTAACGACGGCAGGTACATTACAGTGGCAACCATCAGGGATTAAAAAAAAAAATTGCGATAAAATAAAAAAATTTGCAGCCAGTTTGAAAGCAGCAGATGGACTAGTCTCGTGAAGTTTTTTTTAGGAAGTGATGCCTGTATTTTCATGGTTTGAACACAACCACTGAAGAGGATCAAAATCTTCCAGATTCGAAAGAATGCTTAGATATGTGCTTGAGAAACTGCCTGTATTCCAGTCCTGTCATGAAGAGGATGTGTCTCAGTGGTTGAAAATTGATAGTAATGATCCAGGATATCATTTTTTGGATGACAGAAAAATAATTAAAGTGACCGATCAAGTTGATAAGGATGACTGTGAAAGTGATGAAGATCAACCAACGGCAGATGTAATAACACACAGTGAGACAGAACAGCATTTCACAAAATGTCTCGTGGTTAAAATCACGGCCTAACGCTGACCCGCTTCAATGTTTAATATTGAAACTATTATGGGATGAAACTGCAAAATCTCATATAAGCAATTAAAGACAGATTCATTTTTTTGAATAGTTTGACGGCATTATTTGTCATGTGCATATGTATGTATATATGTTTTACCATTTTATTTTTTCTTTTATAATTTTTTTCTTTTGTGATACACTGCTTTTTTTTCATTTACTTTTCAGAATAAATCAATTAAATTTAATTATTTTAAGGTTTTTATTGCTGAATTTCAGTTTATTCCTTTGCATTATTGAATTGCTTTCGAAATCGATTTTCTGAAATTTTCACTTTTATATGGGTTGAGCTTGAAAACAAAAAACGTCATCAACTTATTGTTGGGGTTTGTTACAATCCTCCGAATAGGGATCCAAACTACACTGCTCAAAACAATTAGAGGAGCAGGCAAAAAAGTGAAGAAAACCGTGCGAGACAACCACGTATTGGCATACAATGGATAGTACACACGTATCAATGCGCAATACAGAAAAAAAGACGTAAAAAAATTTGGAATTAAGCTTTAATTCTTTGAAAATATGGAAAAAACATGAAAAGATGATTTAGGGCAACAATTTGGTTACATGTAAACTATAAAAAAAAGTACTGTTTAGACATGATGCATGAGTTTTAATAGGGCGTGTGGTCTCCTCGAACAGCTAAGACTGCTGCACACCTGTTTGCCATGGATGCGATGAGGCTATCAATCAGACTTTGGGAAATACTGTTCCACTCCTCAAGAAGTGCAATCTGCAAGTCTCGGACAGTAACAGGCGGTCTTGGTCGCGCAGCAATGCGTAGTCCGAGCATGTCCCAAACATGCTGACATGCTCGATTGGATTCAGGTCAGGAGAGCACGCTGGCCATTCCGTACGCTGTATTGTTTCAGCTTCAAACATGTTCTCCACCAGACGTGCTCTATGCGGTCGGGCATTATCATCCTGGAAAACAAAGGAATCTCCAATGGCTCCAGCGTAAGGGATGACATGAGGTCGCAGTATCTCGTCTGCATACCTTCGGGCCGTCAAAGTGCCATTCCGAATGATATGCAGGTCTGTACGTCCGCCTATGCTGATTCCATCCCATACCATCCAACCAGCTCGTCTGTATTGTGACCTTTCACGAACGAATGCGGGGTTATTTCGAGTGCCCCTGTCCCTCCAGAACACGTCGGGTGTCACACTCCAGACTGAATCGGGACTCGTCTGTAAACAGCACTTGGCTCCAATCATGTTGCTCCCAATCTCGATGTTCAGCAGCTCATCTTCTTCGGGCCGCATGGTGGCGTGGGGTCTACGCAATGCAGACCATTGGCCTACGTGCATAGAGCCCTCCCTCATGAAGCCGATTACTTACTGTTTAGCTGGACACCCTTCGTCCTGTTGCCAAGAGCAACCGTCTTTGCAGATGCGTAGCATTCTCTGTTTTGTTTCGACGGGCTGTTAACCGTGTATACCGGTCATCAGTTGCTGTAGTGGCGCACGGCCGACCTTGCCCTGGTCGACGTCTAACATTTCCTGTTTCTTGGAATCTATTCCACAGCCTTACAACAACACTTCTGGTGACTCCAACAGCGTCCGCGACACTACGTTGTGTTTGCCCGGATTCCAGTCTGCCTATAACACGCCATGCCATGGATTCCGGTAAATCACATTGTTGAGACATCCTCAAGTCACCTTGTCTCAAAAAAAAAAATACTGCGCAATCGAATTTCACAGTTACGGCAGTAAAACAGACGTTTCTGCAACATGCCGATTTCTGCCCTTATCTCCTTTTTCTGGTTTTTGACGTCATGAACTTTGATTTGCATATGAAATTTTCTTCTTCCGTTTTCTGCTAGGCTTTAAATTATGGATGATTCATTTTATGTTACTTATCGGTATACATCTTTGCATAATTTTGTTAAAACCATGTGCTCCCCTAATTGTTTTGAGCAGTGTACATCGCCAAACTTCATGATGAAATTTCCTACATGTGTAAGCATAAGAGGGTTGTAATACTAGGGGATTTCAATTACCCAGGTATAGATTGGGAGAATCTTTCAGCTAGAGATCAATATGAAAGAGACTTTCTTAAGTTGGTGCTCGATAATTTTTTTTATCAGAAGCCACTAGGGGTACCGGTATTTTGGATTTAGTTCTTACTAGTTCTGAGGATCTTGTTGAACATGTTTCGGTGGGGGGAAGAGTTTTCTTCCAGTGATCATCGTGTCGCCAGTTTTCTCTAACTTTTCTTCAGGTAAGGTTGATAACAAAAGACTGGTTCCTTGTTTTCGGAGAACTAACTGATGTTTCGAAAGAACAGTTAGTGTAAGTTTTCAAAAACCGGTTGGAATCAGTCGGGTGGCATGTCAATGGTAAGAATTTAATACGAAGCTATCCTCTATTTTGCAAGACATCATACCCTTTGTTCGAAAAAAAGTGTTTTTATATGGCGCCCTCTGTGGTTCACAGATAGCGTGCGTAACCTTTATCTTGAAAAGAAAAGAGCATCCAGAGAGTATAAAAGTGGACGAGGTGACCTGTCATTGTTTACTGATAAAAGAAGGGCGTTGAAGAAAGCGATAAGGGATAGGAAAAAGGAAGTTTTTAATCCAGGTTGGCAGATAATATTGGCTCTAACTCAAAATCATTTTTTAGGTACAACAATAATGAATGTAAGGGGATATTTGGCCCTCTCTCGATAGGAGGGTTTAAGGGTAGAGAGCAATGTAGGTATGTGTGTAGTGCTTTCAATGACTTTTTCGTGTCGGTCTTTAATAGAGGATACAATATTCAATGTACAGGTGTTGCACAGAGTAATAAAATCCTCAACGACATTCAAGTGGAAGACATGGAGGTCCTAACTCTTTTAAAAAATGTATGTGCGAGCAAAGAACCAGGACCAGACGTATTCTAGGGTCCTCAGGGAATGTGCTAATAAATTGTTGGGGCCAGTCGCACAGATTTACAGGAGTAGTGGGGCTGAGGGTATCGTCAAAGCTGTGTTTTGCATCCAAACTTGGTGTTTATCGCAATACAGTGTGGAATGTGAATGTACATGAGGCAAGTATGCACCCCTTCCACATGCAGAATGTCCTAGTGTTTATGCATAGAATACTATCCTCATTGGCTACAGTTTGTGAGGTGGATGCTTCAGGAATAAAGTAACAATCCACAATTTTTATCATTAGTGTTATTCATTAATGAAGTTTGGTTAAAATTTTATCATTCAAAGTTTGCTAATATTAGAGAGAGATAGATGGCTTTTTCTCAGCTCGAGATATCAAGGAAACAGTTATTTTCTGGATACAGTTCTTTCATGCTGAGGAGAACTCATCAAGAAAAATCATCACGTCTCTGCCTACACTCGAAAGAGCGTGAAATAAGGAAGGCAGGGTCATGTCTCCAGTGGTGTAGATGGTAGCATGCTTGCCCTGTATGCAAGAGGGCATGGGTTCGAGTCTCTGTGGAGACGTGATGACTTTTCTTCCAGTGTTCACCTCAGCATAATATCTGGAAAATAACTGTTTCCTTGCTAATATTGTTCTGATATATAAAAAGGGTAGTAGAGAAGCTGTGTCCAATTATCGTCAAGTGAGATTGATGAGCTCCCTCTCGAAAATTTTGGAAATTATCATCAAAAGGCAGTTTGTGAAGTGGATAGACGAGAATAATGTATTGTCGGATAATCAGCATGGGTTCAGCAAGGGGAAGTGTAACTAACCTCCTTTGCTTCTATGATTATGCGTCACTAAGGCTTTGGGTAAGAGCAAAAACATAGACGTTGTTTACCTTGATTTCCAGAAGGCATTTGATCCAGTCCAACATGATAAACTTTTGAAGTGTTTACACAAGATTGGGATTGGTGGCAACTTGCTGAATTGGATAGTCGTGGTTGAGAGGTAGGTCACAACGGGTTATGGTGAACCAGGACTAATCAGGTATCGACTGATTAGTCCTGATTGGACAGGTGTTGCTAGTGGAGTTCTTCAAGGAAGTGTCCTGGGCCCCATACTTTTTTCACTTTTATTGATAAACTCGATCACAGTATTGATGTGATTGTTAACAAATTCGCAGATGATGTGAAGCTAATGGGAGTAGTCGGAATCAAAGCGATAGGGAGTTGTTCCAGACCCACTTGAACAGGATTGTAACATGGGCAAATGAATGAAGCATGAAGTTTAGCATTGTCAAGTTCATGGTCGCTCATTATGGTTCGAACACAATCCACATTTCTCATACCAGTTGAATGGTGCCACTATCTCGAATGCAACTACGGTGACCGATTTTTAAATTCTCATTGATGAGCAGCTTAGGTTTTCTGAACATTGTTCAATGGTAGTAAAAAAAAAGTCAATAGAATTCTCAGTTTTATTTTCAAAACAGTGTCTTTGCCTTCTAAAGTCATTCTCCCCTTTTTCTTAGGCTTAATTTGTCCTGGACTGGAGTATGCTGTAAGGTTTTGGAGACCATACCTATGGAGGGACATAGACATGGTTGAAGGGGTGCAAAGAAGAGCTATGCGTGTCCTCGTTGGCACATACAGTTTGATTTATGAAGAGAGACTTAATGTTTTGAATGTTTACATTAGATGAACACATGTCGGGGAGATATGATCTAAGTTTTCAAAATTTTTAATGGCGTTTATAGGAACACATGGATAGGATGGACCAGGATTTATTAATTCACTGTCAATAAACTGCTTTTATAAAGTAATTGGACACCAGTATTGTTTGGTAAGGGACAATTCTAGGTTATCGTGTCGCAGGGAGTTTTTCCCTAATAGGGATGTTAATAAATGGAATAGCTTACCACTTGGTAAATTCTAACACTATTGCCACATTTAAAAAGAAATACGATAGCCTACATGTTGGGTTAAATCGAGAAGCCATCTATACTTAGAATAAGACGACCATAAATACATTTTATGGTCATTTTATGTATATATATACATATTGTTTATAGTTTTTGTAGTTGCATTTTAAATTGGATTGCTGTATTTTAGTAAAATAATGACATCCATAATTGTTATGGGCATCTTTTTTTCGGCCACCTTTTTGGGCATTGTGCCTGTTGTGGCTTTGTATTTGTATTTGTATCTGTATATCAGGTGTTTGTGAGTCATTAGCAGATCAAGTGTAAAATGTACAAACTTACTCAATGTATCAGAAAGAAAAGATACTGAACTATGGTGATTCACCAAAAATAAGATGCTTGTGGGTAATTATTATGGCCATTGTGAGATTCAGTGGAAAACCTAAAGTCATTTTGGGAAATTCTAAAAAAGCAGTCAATGGGAGAAAATATCTTGAAATGTTTTCATTACATAAAAAGTAAAAATCCAAGGGCTATCTCTTTTGGAAAATATGAAAGAAAAATTCCAAAAGGTTGTACATTTTGACAACTTAAGAAACAGTGATGTGTGGTAATCATGACATGTGTTTTTTCAGCTTACTTAATTTCAACAAATAAACATACATTTTTCATTAGAATTTTTAATTCTAATTCTGCCTGACGTGACTTTTTAAATTCAATATTGTGCATATAAGCATATAATACTCAATATTGAATTTGAAAAGTCGGAAGGGGCACCGAAACTACTTAAGTGCTTAGAGCCTTCAGACTTATTAATCCGGCCCTGCATGTAGGTATCTAGGTTGAAACTCAAATTTAAAATAGAAATTTAGATCCCAAAATTCACAGTGCCTTGTCATTCAAATTAACAAATAAATCTCCATATTCTGAATTTAAAAATGACCTATTCTATTACAACAATTTCTAATATTGAAGACTACTTTTAGATGATCATTCAACTGTATGAAAATCATACTTCAACTGGCATGAAATTCTCCTTTGCCTCTTCAGAGTTTAATTTCCTAGTTCAACACAACAAATTTTTGTTTTGTGATGCATATGCTTGGCATTCTATTTCATAACCATAATTAAATATTTTGCATCTTTATATGTTTGTAATTAATTGTTTAATTATGGTTGTGTATCTAGTTGATTGGTTGCCCAGTACATGCAATACTTCCTCTTGAGAACTCAAATTGATTTCTTTTCCTCCTCTCCTTTTACTCTTCCTCAAACCAAGGTTTGTGAATTTGTATGTGATTTTTTTATAATTCATAACTATTATTAATCCACATATTTTGCATTTTTGATGTTTGTGTGATTGGAAAATGTATCATCACATTGTCACAAATATATTCCATTTTGGAAAAAAAATGGACAAAATATTTTAAACTGTTTTTCTCTTGAAAAATAAATAATAATGTTTAGCTTCTGAAAAATTTGGCTAGCTCCTAAATTATTTTATGATTTGTCAAGCCCTGCTGCTAGAATTCCCCAACACAGTTCTGACATATCTCACCTATGCAAATGAGAAATATGCAGCAGTAAATTGACTTGAGGGGAATAGACATGGACTATCAAAAAGGGAAAAGAAAATCTGTTCTCGACTGATGCTGAAAGAGTTTTCTCTTGCATGATAAAATTCAAGATTTTTCTTATTGAAAATTAGATAAATAAAAACACAATACATTAATTTCTGATAATCAACAACTGCTGGGACTTTATCAGTCAAATTATTATTGGAATAGCAAGTTTTTTTGAAATGGAAAAGGAAGGCAGCCACACATGGATCTAGTGTGATGTGTAAGGAAAGATGACTAGATGTGTTGGATTGTCCCATGTTTTATAGAACAGACAAATTTTTTCCCATATTTATCTGGCTCTTGAGAGGAACAATTGCCCCCATTACTCCTCTAGATTCATTCTTGATGACATTGTCTTTAAAAATTATCATGAGTATATCAAAAACTTTTTTTTTAATTTTATTTCAGGTGAATTATGTTCTGTAGATATATATCTTAAATTCACTAGAGCTCCTGTAAGTATATTAATTAGTTTGCAGTTAATTTACCTTTTAATTTCATGGGCCAAACATAGATTGGCCAAAATAGATTGGCCACAACATAAATACCCATGATTCAGACATTTTTACTGCACTGCTGAATAAGTTAAATTCTGGTGATATTTGAAGCATGAAAAAATTATTTCCAGTACCTTTCTGTTAGCCAATCAGCATCACTCTTTGAGATTCACAAAATCAATAGTGCTATTCATACAGTATATCATACAGTTGTATGAATATTGTTTTTGTTCTAAAAAATTCTTTAATCCAACTTAAAATATTTGTGCTCATATATATATATATATATATATATATATATATATATATATACACATTTATATAATATATATATACACATTTATATAATATATATATACACATTTATATATATATATATATATATACACATACACACACATTTATATATATACATTTATATATTTGCCATTCTTGCATTTAATTCTCTTTCTGTGTAGTGAGTAGTTTTATTAAAATAATTATTTAATAATTAAATGTGTATAATATTGTACCCCCCAACTTGAAGCTATCTTAACTGACAATGAGGAAAATTAAATTATTTTCTGTGAAAAATGCATATTTCTCAAATTCAAGCATAACCATGAGATTATTGCTGAGATAGTTGATTATAACCCAGTAGTTACTACTAAGATTTATTTAATAAGAAGAATGCCATATGTAATGTAACTAATAGCTAATGCTATGATCGCATTGAAGACCAGAAGGTCTCTTATGAAATCATGTTCTCAGGCCACCGTCTGGTCATGTTTACTGTTACGGGACTAATTAAGACACTAGTAATAAGTAGGAACCCAAGGTTCACCAATTGGATTGACTACATAGAAAATCTTCAAGCACTGACATCTGGTCAGTTTGATAAGTTTTTCCTCTGTACTTATTTTCGAGTTGTCTGTTGACTAGCTGCAACATGTCATTCTCCAATCTTTTCACCAAGATTTTAAGACTACCAATGCTGATTCACAGAGATTAGTTCCTTGATGGTTAAAATAGCTGAGTAAAATGAGAAAGAATTGCAGAAGGCTTTTTAGTAGAGCTAAGAAAAAGTGGTGGGTGGCAGGAATATAAGACTGCACTCACCGCCTCTAATAAAGCTATCAGGGATTCTAGAGAGCCTTTTTGAGAAAATATAGTAAAGATATTGATATCTCTGCTATGGCAAGGTTGTTGAAAATATTGTCAAAAGACAAACTGTAGCTTGATGGTATTCAAGCTGCAGTTTCTACAAGGTTTCTTGTGGTGTATATTGTAGCACACTTGTCTGGATTGCTAGAGGACCAGGGTTAGATTCCTGTCAGGGAGCGGAAGACTTGTGTTTCCAAGTTGATCTTGGCATAATATCTAGACAGAAGTCTTTTTACTTGATATATTGGGAGTAGAAGAACCATCATAATAATTTTCAATTTCTGTATCAAACTAGATAAATAATTGAAAAACCTTATTTAAACTCTAGGCTGTTTGGTTCAGAAAAATTTTAGCTGTGTACAGAGTGTTCATAAACTGTTTAGAAAAAATTGGAGTGTTGACAGTACCCATCAAGATGAACAATATTTATGATGGAACCTATGGTCGCAATACACTCAGAGTGTCAGAAAAGCTTAACTTAGAAATACGTCCAACAAGCGTGAGTCCTCGCTTATAACATCATTTCTGCTGTGCTGGAGAATCCAAACTTTGAGGAACCAAACTTGATTCTTTAAAAGCCTTACATCCTTGATGCTTCAGATTATAATCTGATTATTACTGTGATGAAAATACCCCAAACAACTAGCTAAAGGCTATGGCGGATTACACATACGAGGAATTGGCAGATGTTCATTTAATGTATGCTCAATCATATGAAAATGTACTCAAAGAGAGCACAAAGATTGTACTGGAAGAGATTTCCAAGGCATCATATTTTACATCCTACCTTTGCCAGTGTGGATAGAAGACTGCTAGAAACAAGCTTGTTTGCTTTTGTGAAAAGAGATACCGGATGTCTGTGAAGTGCATGGACACTGAAAACAGAAGAGCACTTTTTTAAGAGATTTGCAACAATGCCTACCATAAGTATGCAAGCTGTGACATCCAAACTTGGTGTTTGTTGCAATACAGTGTGGAATGTGAATGTACATGAGGCAAGTATGCACCTCTTCCACATGCAGAATGTCCTAGTGTTTACATAGAATACTATCCTCATTGGCTACAGTTTGTGAGGTGGATGCTTCAGGAATAAAGTAACAATCCACAATTTTTACCATTAGTGTTATTCACTAATGAAGTTTCGTTTACGAAGACATTTTCAACATTCATTACAAACAGGTCTGGGCTGAAAGCAATCGTCACACCACCGTCTCTCATAAACGCTGGCAAATATTTGCTGTGAAAATCTGGGCAGTTCACCATGGTGATTGAGTGCTGAGACCTTACCTGTTGCCCATAGGCGGTTGCCCATAGGCGGAGATAGACTTGGAAGTCTGGGGGGGGGGGTGGGCTCGGTCATTATTGCTGGAGGGACACGATGATGATGTTAATCCATATATACATTAGATCAGTTGACTCCACCTTTGGCGCTGGGGGGGGGGGGGCGTATCTTCGCCCATGCTATTGCCAGAATGTCTGACTGACGCTGTGTACCCACCTGTTTCCTTTGGAGGAAGTGCTCCCTGGATCATTGCAGTCTGTTCCATTCATCACACAGAGCAGTGTTTCCCAAAGTGGGCAATATCGCCCCCTTGGTGGGTGATGGAATGGTTCGGAGAGGGAGGGGTGATAGAAGCTACACACGGATATAACGGGATCCTATGGGTTCGCTTGAGTTGGGGGCGATGAGGGGAAAAAAAATCCTGAAGAAGGTGGCAGTGGAATTAAAAAGTTTGAGAAACTATGACACAGAGGGACATTAGATTTTTGCATGATTGCACCCCAGTACACTTTAGCACTGCTACCTGAATATCAAGTATCTCGGACGGTGGATTGGACATGGTGGACCTGTGGCACAGCCTTCACACTCACCGGACCCACTGGATTTCTTCTTGTGAGGACACGTGAAAGCATTGGTGTACAAGATACCTGCAAATGCTAAAGAAGGTCTCGTCACAAGAATCCTTGTTGCAGCAGAAAAGATGGTGTGCCAGTCTTTCATTCCCTGTGAACTATACAACAACACCTTTGCACATCACTTTGAGCGTCGTCTTTGAGTCTTTCTCTGAACTGCACAGGATTGTAAAATTTATGATTTTGTTCTCTCTTTTTTCACTGTTGAAACTTCAACATGAACAGTTTACTTTATGCTTTTCTGATGCTCTGAGTGCATTGTGACCATTGGTTTCATTGCAAAATTTGTATTCATTGGTACTATCACACCTCAAATTTTTTGTAAACAGTTTACGACACCCTGTATAATTCCTAAGGAGAAATAATAAAATGTTTAAAGATATTTTATATATGTATAAGAAGATATTGATGTAGCTAACTTATATAGGCCTACATTGTAAAAATTCAAAGAATTAGGAAAAGAATAAATGTATTTTACGAGTCGTTTGTTTACTTTACTCTGTTACTTTATGGTTTTATTGTTGAAGAAACTTCAATATTTTTCAGACAATACAAAAATGATCATCTGAAGGATGCTGTAGTTCTTAAAATATATAACTTCCCACAATTTTAAGAAAATTTCCATCAAAGCTAACCCATTTTATATTTAATCTGAATTTATGAAAATGCATTATAAATTCACAATTTCATTGTATTTTTCTTCATGCTATTTAGGGTGCAACTGCCAATTTTGCTACATGGGAGTCTGCAATAAATGGATTTTTGCATGAATTTGAACTGAAATCCATTCGGAACAGAATAAATAATGAGTTATTCCCACAAAAGCCACCTACAAATGATTTCAATCAAAAAAAGTAAGTTAAACATGTTTAATAACTTTAACTCTGTGGTGTCCTTATAGAAAAATGACTAAAAGAACTAAACTGATAAGAACATACACCACCACCTAGTGTTGTGTAAGGGGAACTCTGGAAGTTCCACCCTGGACATCAAGTAGATAAGATGTCTCTATGTTCTGCTCCTTCCGCTTTATAAATTCTTCCTATCTATATATGTATGTAATCTATCTAAGTCTAATGTAATAATAAATGCTCATCAAAATAAATACCCATGTGTTATCTACTCGGCTCACATAAATGTTAAAGAAACACATCAAAATC
Organism: Pholcus phalangioides; assembly: GCF_987345545.1. NCBI lineage: Eukaryota > Metazoa > Arthropoda > Arachnida > Araneae > Pholcidae > Pholcus > Pholcus phalangioides. Next base: position 58,209,763 of record NW_028301610.1, on the reverse strand, counting down.
AAACATGAACACCAAAACAGGCAAATTGCCCAATGAGGTGGCTGAAAAAAAAAAGATGCCCATAAAAAATATAGATGTCAAATATCACCAAAATATAGCAACCCAATATAAAGCATATATCACGAAAGAAAAAACTAATAATTAATACTATGTAATACAACTGCCCATAAAAAAGATTGATTGTCTTAGTCTAAGGATAGCTTCTCGATTTATTCCATTATGTTTAATCATACTTGTTTTTAAATGTGCCAATCGTGTTAGAATTCACGACCCCGAGAGGTAAGCTATTCCATTTATTAACATCCCTGTTAAAGGAAAACTCCCTGTGATACCACAACCTCGGATTGCCCCTTACTGAACAATACTGGTGTCCCCTTGTCAAAGTTGTTGATTGACAGTGTATTAATAACTCATGGTCCATCCCATTGAATATTTTAAACACTTCGATCATATCTGACACCTGCCTTCCTCCAATGTTAACATATTCAAGAAATTAAGTCTTTCTTCTTAGCTCAAGTCTTGTGTGCCAACAAGAGCATGCATAGCTCTTCTCTTCAACCAAGTCGACGTCCCTTTCTGTAGGTATGATCTCCAAAACCTTATAGCATACTCCAGTCCAGGATGAACTAAGCCTCAGAAAAGTGGAAGAATGACTTTAAGAGAACGCGAAGAGACCTTTTTCAGAATGAAACCAAGCATTTTATTTGCTTTTTTGATCATTGCTGAACAATGAAAACCTTGCAACAAATTCATCAACACATTCTGCCCAAGTTATATTATGAGAATTTACAAAACAAATAGTAAAACTAAAAAATAATAAATTAAAGTTCTCCCGTAAGACTTAGTAAAAGTAAGGCTTAGTAAGAATTTATCACTCACTGACCTTCACACCGTTGTTTCAAGCAAGCCTCAATGAGATGACCTGGTCAGCCGACCCTCCAATTCACCGCATCTGGCTATCAGAAGATCCTGTGACAAACATGTCTCACGGACGAGCGTAATTTAGTAAAACATAAAATAAAAAAATAGAACCAACGGGTCCTCACTGGTTATTTGTTACATACGGTAGAGAGGGAAATTCCTGACAACACCCAGCTTTATAAGCTTGGTTAAAGCGCCACCATCTCATTTGCATTTCTCAACATTCAGAACATCCAAGACCTACTTGATGGGAACAGTTTTACAATTTTATGCTATCAAAACCATTCTAATCTAGAACATCATGGTCAAGGCCATCCAGGCGTGACACAAACTGGCTCCGGTAAACATCGGAAATAACAATTTGTTACAACCTAAAGATAGCCGCTGTGGTGGTCGAGTGGTCATAGTGACAGACTTGCATCGTGGGGACCCGGATTCGAGTCCCACCATCGCCACAGTGGTGGTTGGCTGAAGTTGGTTTTCTGTGGTTCCCAACTTCGAGGTGCAAATGCGAGCCGATCTCCCCGTTAAAAAGTCTCGCCACAGAGAGCAACAGGCCTACAAACAGTACAAACATTCAGTCACTACATATTACTCACTTCACTTCTGAGATATAGATGGCAGCACTGAAAAATCATACACAACACTAGATATGCACTCAGACTGTTAGGTACACAACTTACAATTCCGGCACAACTCACTAGGTAGTAAATTGCCTATGGCGATAGACCTGAGTTGCGCTCGATTTGAAAAAAAAAAAAAAAAAAAAAACCTAAAGATGCTCATCAATGAGAATTCCCAAATCAGTGACCCTAGTTGCATCTGGGGCAATAATACCATTCATTTCATAAGTGAAACATGGGTTGTAAATATCAGAACCTCATTAGCAAGCTTCTAATTTACTAAGATGATACCCTCAGTAACACTATTTCTGTAAATCTGTGCAACTGGGGGACCAGTTGTACAGTTCCCTAAGAACCCTAGGATAAATATCATGTGGTGCTTTTTTGCTTGCAAATGCAAACTTTTTAGAAGTTTTAGGACTTCGACATCACAGGCCCATTATTTGGGGGTGGGGGGCAATTGCCCCCTGGCTTTAGAAAGTACACTAGAAATGGTATACAGTAAAATCTCCTCTAACGGCCAATTCTGAACAACAGTAATCTCTGCACAATGGCCACATTTTGTTTTAACCGAATATGTCCCATAGACTTAGCATTACAAGAAACCTCCAAAAAATGATTTCCGAATAACAGCCACTTTGGACATGGAGTCTGGAAAAAAGTATGCATATCGCTATGAGAAAAATATTTTTCAAGCTGATTTTTAAGGGATTTTCCTGCTCCCAGAACTCGGGGGGGGGGGGGGGGTAAAAGATTATGTATGTTTTTTTTCTTGAGTACAAATGCTAGATGGGTATATTGAAAGCAGTGGAGAGGAAAAAAATCTTGGAGATAATATAGGGAACAACAGAAGAGACAGGTTGTCACCACTCTAATGACTAGAGAAATGTGCAAGTTCACTGCACTCCCTAGTCCAAGGGATGGTTCCATCCAAAAGATGTGCTTGCAAATAGGAATAGAAATGGTGAGGGTATTAATCTTTTGTATGGATGTATGTATCAATCTTTTCTTTAACAACAATGTATGTCAGCGCCTATGTTTTCACCTATCGGATTAGACTCGGCAATGCCCTGGAAAGGTCTAGCTTATAGTTTCCTTAACTTTTTGTTCCGTCTCCCCCCTTCAACATTTTTTTGTTCTTGTCGCCCCTAATTCAAGCCAACCCATAGGATCCTATACTAAACCCATAGCTTCTACCGCTCCTTGAATCATTCTAGCGCCCCCAGGGAGTGATATTGCCCACTTTGGGGAACACTGGTGTAGTTGAAGGTCCAGTGTGAACAAAGAACTACACTCATGTCCATAAATTAAGGATAATTCAGAATCACACGGAAATCGAAATCTAAAGTAAAAATTTCACCTGTAGAATTATCACACACATCTGCAAGGATGACATGCAAATTTCAGGAAGCCACCAGATGATGCCGATAGTACGTCATAATGACGAGAGTGGAAGAGGGGGGTATATAAGGAATGGGGGCAAAGAAGTAAAATTGTTCACAAGAGTTCTGTAAGGCGCTCAGTGCCATAAGCGAATAGTTATGACACAGAGGGCGCATGTGGATGATTTTTTACGTGGTGGAATTATCGGCCGCCTGGAATGTGGGCGTACTCCGATGGAAGTATCCGAGGAACTTGGAATTGCCCAAAGTGTCATCTCTAGGCTTTGGCAATGATTCCAAGATAACGGAAATGTCAGTAGACGTTACAGTACAAGTCGCCCCCGATTACAACGTCGAATGAAGACCGGTATTTGGCAGTAACTGCTAAAAGAAGCAGACGGAGCACAGCATCCGACCTGTCTCAGCTATCTGCAGCCACGGGTACCACAGTTTCAAGGCAAACCGTGTACAGACGTTTGGGAGATATTGGTCTATATGCTCGCAGGCCTGTCAGACGTGTTCCGTTCACTGCAACTCACTGTCGGCAGCGATTAGCCTGGAGTAGAGAACATGCAATGTGTACATTGTCACAGTGGGCTTGTGTGATGTTTTCCGACGAGTCCAGGTTTAGCTTGCAGTCTGATTCACGTCGGACTTTCATATGGAGATTGCCAGGTACCCGTTACCACCAAGACAACATCATTGAACGACACCGTTATGGTGGTGCAGCATTGCTCGTTTGGGGTGGAATTATACTGGGTTCCAGAACAGATCTGCATGTTCAAACCGGAACCATGAAAGCCCAAACATTCATCATGCTGGAACAACATGTACGTTTGTTTAGGGGTGCCATTGTAACGTTACCAATTGGGCTCCCGTGGAAATCGTCCTTTATTCTAGTCATTGTTTATATATTTTGTCTCCGGGATCGACCGGTAGGATCGTGTGTACGCCGATCGGTCTCCAATTTGTTATGTTTGGTTGCCAGATTCAATATTATAATGTTTACAATATTTCCTTTTCTCATGAAATTATGTAAATCAGATACAAGCTAATACCGCACCTTCAATGTTGTGATTGGTTCTTCAGTAAGGCATTGTGGGAATGCTGCTATATAAAAGCCAGCTAGAGATGTGCTGACCCACACTCTACTTCCTCTCGACTTCCTTACCTACGACTTACGACCGACTTAATCAGTAAGGCGTCACACCCTGTCATGGTGTGAGCTAGATCGTCTCATAAATATGATGAAGTTACAATAGTAGAAGTGTGCCTTGGCACTTATCCCGTCTCATCGCACGTAAGGTTTCAATGTCGTCGTGATCCAGTGATTGGTTAGTGGCCAGACCGGCCACCCGTGGACCTTCATCTCCAGTTCCATGTGCAAGTGGCTGAGCTTTCATCTCAACGTGTGTGTTTACACCAAAATCGTCTGAAGCTGGTGCCGACGAGTCTTTGGTTGTGTGGGAGACACCTGAGAGTATCTACCGGACGATGTGATAAGACGTGAAAACCTGGACACGGCGGTGAGATCGATTCACATTTCTGTTTCATTGTGACAATGAGAGAAAAGCCTGTGATAATTGTGATAAAACGTTAATTAATAGTTTAACATATAAAAGGCCTGTGATAATTGTGATTACGCTGATTAATGGTTTAACAATATAATTGAATAAATGTTATAGTTCTCTCTAAACTTTGTCTATTCCATTGTTGTCATCCACTCAATGTTTACTGGGGGAAAAAATATTAAAGAACCGGGAGGTAACGATCAAGAACGTTACACCATGGGCGCAGAATTTGTGTTTATGGATGACAACGCCCGTCCTCACCAAGCAAACATCGTAAACGAATGCCTTGAATCTGAGGATATAACCCGTATGGAATGGCCAGCATTCTTACCTGACTTGAATCCGATAGAGCATGTTGGGGCAAACTTGGCCGACGAGTTGCAGCCCGTCAACCACCTCCTACATGTGTACCGGAACTTCAGAGAGCATTGCTTGCTGAGTGGAGTGATCTTCCCTAAGATCAGATCGATAATTTGATACTCAGCATGCCTAGGCGTTGTACGGACTGTATTTCATCGCATGGGAGACATACAATGTATTAACCATCATACCAACCATGTAATAGTAAGTTTTTGTAAAGGAGATATTTTTTACAATTGCTCCAGGGAGCAAAAATCGTAGTTTTTATGAATGGTATCATACATATACCATCGTTTTTGTTCTTTATCTTTTGTTTAATAAATGGGCTTTATGAATAAGTAACGTTTGTTTTGTTTCTGAACCTTTATTTGCCGGAGCTGGCATTATCCTTAATTTATAGACATGGGTGTATTTGGAGTTGCTGGTACACTGTTGGTCCATATCTATTTTTTCTGCTGGTTGTGTTTTACCTGAGCACTGCAAGCCTGAATTTTAGAATGTCATAATAGTGCTGTAGATCAATTAATCATTTAATTATAATACAGTAAAACCTGTCTTCGCACAGCAGAACCTGTATTAAGTGGAAACCTGTCTGTGTAATGGAAAAAAAATATTTTTCCCGTGATTTCAATGCCAAAATACACATTAAAAAACATGGATTAAACAGAACCTATCTAACGTGGAAACGGAAAGGAAAATTTTACCCTTTGACAGAAAATTTCATACAAACACTTTGACCATTTCGTGACCAATTGAACAAAGGGTCATACAAAATATTAGCGCTCCTATCGAAATTTTTAATTCAATTACTGCTTGCCCATGCGAGTTCTACTTCACCCACCCTTAGATTTGTAAAAACCGTTACTTTACTTGATACTGCAGTTTTTGAAAAGCCAGAACGTAGGTAAATGCAGTCATTTCAGATAAAGACTGGTGATGGGGTGAAGTTTCATACAGGTGCTGTGAAAACCTAAATATTTAGTAATTATATAGAGTAAATAATGTACATTATACTTTGTTTTATGTTCATTCAAATTAATTAGTTTATTTTCAATTGATTTATTTTTACTATACTGTACTTCAATTACATATGAGATTGTTACATAATTTTACACATTATGCCAATTGAACCTCTATTAAGCGGAAACCTGTGTTCAACGAAAAAATCCTCGGTCCCTTGCGATTCTGTTAAAGACAGGTTTTACTGTATTATCAAAATATAATAATATATTTCAATATAATCAATTTTATAACTATCGTAATCAATTACAGAATGAATTGTCATTTCACATGCTATGTATGTGGATCGCAAATTTTAGTTTTTTTTCCCCCAGAAATAAAACTATACCTCCCAATAGCGCCCACATTTTCACAGTCCTGTTAGTGGCTGCTGTTGGGAGATTTTACTGTACATACAGGGTGTCCCATCAAGACCATCCAAACTCTGGGCAGCCAGATTCTTCACTTGAAATACATAAAAAATGCCCAAAGAACTGTACCTGTATGACCCATAGTTTTTGAGAAAAATGCAAAAGAAAAGTATGATGTCATAACCGGTGCAGGAAAAAAAAACTTTATTGGAAACATGAACATCGGTATTTGCATATGTTTGCATAGGAAGATGTTCAAAATATCCGTCATACATATAGAGGCATGCATGTGTGCACTGTGGAATGGCTGTAAAGTTTTTTTTCTTGCACCAGATATGACGTCATACTTTTCTTTCACATTTTTCTCAAACTATGGGTCATACAGGTATAGTTCTTTGGGCATTTTTTATGTATTCCAAGTGAGGAATCTGGCTGTGCAGAGTTTTTGGGGTCTTGATGGGACACCCTGTATATATGCAAATATATATGTGTATGTATGCATACATTGAGTACATGTTCTGCCACCCCTCCCTGGAAAAGTTGAAATATCGGTCCTGCCACATCATGGCACTTGAATATCGTTAAAGAGACTGTCACCACATGACACACCAATACTTTGGATATCACCTTCACTATTAAAAACTGACGCAAAAAAGTCATTGAAGGCACCACACATGCCTACATTGCTCTGTACTCTAGATCCTTTTATCTGAGGAGGGGGGCAGCTGTCCCCTTACATCCATTGTTGACATATTTGAAAAAAGATTTTGGATCAGCGCCAATGTTATCTGCCAACCTAGATTCAACTTCTTTTTTACTTTACCTAATCACTTTTTTCAGTAATCTAATTAGTTCTCCTGTGCAGAAAATGGCAGAGGTGCGGCAAGAATGATCCTGTGCTTTTTTTCACCTCTTCAGTTATGTTCTTGTGTTGGGACTCAAACACAAGTCTGTGTGACTCTTAGAATGAGGTTGAGTGGAGTTTTTTATGCCATTAGTGCTTGTGAATGAAAATGCAATCATTGATATCTCTGTACAATAGTCAAAGTCAATCAAGCTATTTACTCATGTGATTGTAATGCATATTTTAAGAACAATTTTGAAAGTTTTGATATACCTAAAAATGAATGTAATCATCATTTTGATGAAAATGAAATTTTTTCATATTTTAGACCCATATTATTCAAAGATGAAAGCTCAGGTGAATGGTGTGTTCCATTTGTTGGCAGTGATAAATCTGTATGCATTAGAACGCAGCGTTATAATTTTAATCTAGCAGGTGAATCTCCAGTAAGTAAATTTTATTCAAACAAACTTATACCTTTGTATTGTTCTAAATTTTCCTATGATATTAAAGTAATATTTTTTCATTAACCCTTGGGAACGTGGGGTCCTGACTAGCCTAAATTCAATTTATATATCTGTGTAGCGGAGAGGGTTGGAAGGTTGTGATCTCAAGGTGTGGGGACTTTTAAGTTAATGACCTGTCCATGGTCTTATATCACCTGTCTTTTTTTCGCCCTTGCCACAGCATAGAGATAATGAAATGTTTGGCTTTCAATAGTCAAATGAATTTTTTCTCCTTTGTTAATTGAAGACCAGAAATGGTAAATGCAATAAGTGCTAAATCACAAATTTTACAAGAGCGAAAAACAAGTTTCAGGCACCATAGACCAATGTGTTAAGGGACATCTGCTGACACATTTTTCAACTATTTAGAATGATTAAAAAGACACCAACAAATAAGGCAAATACACAAAAATACAAAAAACCTAATGCATTTCAACACCAATGGGTGTCGTCTTCAGAGGAAAAATATTTAACCACTAGTCATACTGACAGAGTTTCCCACTTGGGTTGAATACCAAATGTTAATGCTCGGTTGCTCAGTGGAAAAAGTGCATCTGTTCACTTCAACATCGTGGTAAGAATGAAGCTGTGAGCCTGCTTGAGATACTAATGCAGCTTGTATTTAGAATGAGTTTGACACTCATCTTATTTTTCAGGTTGACAGCCTTGGTATTTACTATGTTTTGAGGCAGAAATTTTTTTTTGTGTTCGCTGCATTTACCATTTCTGGTCTTCAATTCTTCTTTCATTTATGAATGATTTTTGTTTAAAAGAAATTGTTTCAGCCAGCTATAAGATGCGAGATGTAACTATTATGAAAATCAGATGCTATGACGTCAAACAGACGTGGACTTACTTTTTTTCCCTTTTTCTTTTCTTCCCAGGTTGTTTTAATAGGATTGTGAGGAAGATATTTTTTTAATATTTTTGTTCATTTGTATGAAGCATATTGAACTGATCTTGTTTCAGTGAATTATCAATATGCCAAGATGGTATGAACTTTATATTAATTGAACCAATAAAATTGGATATGAAATATTGATTATACCAATAAAATTGTTTACCACAATCCAATTGGTTATGAAATATTGTGACTGATATTGCTTTCACTGTGTATCCCCTTTGGTCAAATAGCAATCCTTCAATTTCAAAGCACAATCAGCCTTGGGTTCCATTTGTCTCCTTAAAAGGGGCAAATGGAACCAAAGACCTGCTAAAAAGTAAAATTAATCTTGGAAAGGGGTCTCTGTAGAAAATAAATTTAAAAATTTAGATCCTAAAAATAGCAGGATACAAAACCTGCCGTCAAATTTTCAAGAAGTTTTGTCTACTTCTCCAGCTTGGGTGCTATGTTGAACTTGCTTCATTGAAAAAAAAAGTAGTTCATTTACTTCAATGTACTTTACACAAAACTACTATAACATAATTTATTTGTTGTCAGTCAAAAATCCAGTCAGAAATTTGTATAATATTACGATAATACTATACAGATTAGAGTTTACAATTAAATTATGTATTTTACAATATTTGAAAGAAAATGCAAAGAAAAAGAAAAAATATTTGAATGGACATGGTAGGAAAAAAAACCAGTTAATTCATATGATGAAGAAAGCTGGGACAGCAGTAGCTAAAAGCTAGTAAAATGCTTTCGACCCTATGGCATCTGTACTTGTGATACACATAAATCTTATTTCTTTTGACCTGAAAGAAAAATAAAAAGAATGAAGTATATCGACCCAATAGGTATAAATATATTTATTAAATTAAAAAGTGAATTATGGAAATCAAAAGCTGATATAAGAGAATTTCTGCTACATTTTTTTTTCTCACTTTAATTCAATGACAAATTTTTAATAATGTAGAAGGGAGAGAAAAAGCTAGGAAAAAATAAATAGAATCTACACTTGATGTTAACTATCTACATAACCAAATTGAGTTATTGTTTCCATTTAAATTTACCTGTAAAATTATTTATTATTTGCTATAGAAAATTTGATATCAGGTTAAATTAATCTTTTATTTCATCATATTTGTTTAAATTTCATTTATTGTCTTCCCATTCATTAATTTGTTAATGTGACATTGCTATTGCAGTACTTTACTAACCACAGTTGATGAAACAGAAGGAAAGTTGCTTTCACAATCAAAGGAGTTTCATCTGAGTTTCTGTGAAAAGTTCATAATTGGTTGTATAATTAGTTTTGAAGAACGCATCAGCGAAAAGAATAATTTTTTAAGCAGGACCAAGGGTGTCACTTCACAAGGCGTGTTGATGTGGGGAAAAGATAAAATGGTATGGATAAAGTAGGGGTACTGATAAGGACAGGAATGGAAGACCCCTTGCCGCTTAGAGAATCCGGTATTGTCACTTCGTCAGTTTGGTTATGGGGAACAGGTGTTGAAAAAATCAAAACAGAATGTATAAAGGGAGAAACATTTACAAAGATAGCATTTGAATAAAATAGTGTTTTTGGCGAGAGGAGGGGGGAGGGTGCCCGTCTACCATCGTGAAGGTTGTTGTCTGGGTCCCGGGTTCGAACCCAAGGGAGGATATAGATAAGATATTTTCTCTAATGAACTCGAGGCGACCACCGATAGACAGCGCCTTCACTTCCAACCCATCTCACTAATGGCAGTAAATTGCAATATAGCGATATGGACAGAGTTGGTGTTTGGTGGAGTAGGAGGGGGGAGGGTGAAGGAAAAGAAGACCTTTTTTTTTATCAGTGATAACAAGTGCTTTTGTACATATGTACACGTGTGGACTGTTCATTCCAAGGGATTTTTATGATGGTTAAATACAGTCATTTTGAACAATGTTAAGGATTTATTTTGAACACTCAATGGCAGAGAATTCCAAATGTGAATACCGAAGAAAACCGTATTTTTCTTGAAATTTGTTCTCGCTGTAGGGGTCAGGATACAGTTTCTGGAGAATCTTGTTAGATATCCATGTGCAGGGATAGGAAAAGAGGGAATATGTGTTGGTTTATGTAGTGATTCATACATTATTATAGCTAATGTATTATAGCCATATTTTAACATGAGCACCCATTCAGATGTAGTCCAAGCTAAAAAAGACACTCGTATTGAAATATGATTGTTTTTCATGATGCAAATTGTCAAACATCAATTATGCACTGTTTTTTTTGCATTTTATGTGTTGTTGAGTTTTTCATTTTACAGTGCAAACTTTTTTGTACTGAACTTTTTTTTTAACGTAAAATAAAACTTTAGGCCATGATAAGTATTTTAGTGTGAACCACACCTTTTTATGTAAATCGGTTGATTTGTCATTTATTTTTAAAATGTTTCCAGGAGTTCTCACCCACTCTGTATTTCGCGCATTAGGTTCATGAACCAGAATATTCACATTGCCATACATTCTCAATGTGAGAGGGGTGCCCCCTTTCCCTCCCCACTTCAGTACATGACGCTAGATGTTGCAAACAATTGTATTCTCAAACTGGATGTTGCAATTTTCTTTCAGAGCTGTTTCCTGGACTGTCTTTCTCATATTATCCTGAAGCAAAGATGCAACTGGGGGGGGGGGGGTTCTTGTGCCCCAGGCACAGATTTCATCCTCCAACCTCATCTTCAACATTACAAGAGGGCATCAAAATACGTACTTGTCCCGCCTGGCGAGTCTTTAGTGGCAGCCCTGATCGGAAGCAAGCTGGGCTGTGGTTAGAATAGTATCGTTGCCCTCCTTGCAACTTGGGTTCTTGTATTCTGGGAATTTCGACACCGATTGGTCAAAGCTTATAAACAGGTGTGAGAAAACACACACACACACACACACTATTCTGACCAATAAAACTGGCCACAACAATAATTTTTCCCAACTCTAAAACAGAACCGCTTAAAAAAAACAGAACCCGAAAAATTCTAGGAATTTCGACGGCTATTATATAGTGAATGTGTGTGTGTGAAAAATAAACACTAACACTCATATCAATGAAAAGATATTTTTTTCAAAGTGGAGCAAAGAATTTTCCCCAGAAAAAAAAGAAAAAAATTCTGCAAACCTGAAAAAGAGGACAAAAGGGTGAATTCTCGGAAATGTATGAAGATGCTTGAAATGACATCAAAAACGAGGACATGTCGTCCTAAAGGAGATTGGTTGGTAACCGTAATATGGTAAATATGCAAAAAATTCCAACTGTTTTTAAATCCTAATAGTAAGCATTTCAAGTTTCAAAACAATAAGGTAGAAAGGGGGGGGTGTAAATAAGCAAATCAGGTGTCTCATTCTGATGAAATTCAAATCAAGGACCATGAAAAAATGTAAATATGTAATCTTTTTAATGGGCTGGTTAAAGCCATTCTCCATAGTTAGAATTTTGCATTGCAGTTTTTTTAGGCTAATCCTGTAAAGTAGTTTACTGTGTAACTATTGTGTGTACTACACAAAGTAACTTCACACGATGATTACTTATGGAGGGTAGATAGTGGAAAATACCTATGTTATCAATCATCCTCAATGAAAACAAAAACTGGTGAAGAGCTTAAAAAATTACATTGATGGTGATTTTTAGTGAAATATAACATATATACAGTGTGCCTCCTCTAAAATGGTCACTCAGCATTCGGCAAAAAAAGTAGCAGTCTGCAGAGGTGACAGCCAAATAGAGGTTGTATGACAGGAAAAATGCATTTCAGGGGTGAGGGTGCGTGCCAAAATAATTGTTTTCAATGTCACAAAAAAATCTTATGCTCAATTTGTTTATAATGCCAAAAAAAAAAAAAAAATACATATACAGTGGCACCTCGCTAGAATGATACTTGATATAACGATGAATTCCTCTACAACGATATTTTTTTGAAATCTTGTTTGGAATAGTCTATAGTCTGAAATGTTAAACTTGTTTCGATACAACAATATTTTTTACCAAGTATGATCAACCCCTCTACAACAATATTTTTTAAGAGGATTTTGAAACCACTATTAAGTTTATTATTTTTATTTATTTTTTGCTCAAAATGTTGTCTATTTTTTAACTCATCTCGCATGTTTCAGTTCTTCTGAGGACAGACTAAGACTAATAATATCTGTATTGGGCATTACCTAATCACCAAAAGTGTTTGGTATTGCTACTTTTTGTGTGATACACCAAAGTGCATTATGATAAACCCCTTTACAGGGCATTTAACTAACAAACACATTAAACTGAATTTCTGTTATTAGCTAATTAGTTAAAATATTTTGCAGGAAATAGGTACTGAAAAGCTAATTTTTGGTGTTACTAAGAACTTCAATTTGAAAAAGTTGTCAACAGCAGCATAAATTTGACACATGATGATAATTTTGCCTCTCAATATAGCAATAATTCCTCTACCAAGATATTTTGCCTTGTTCCGGTATTGTTATATATATCGAGGTTTCTCTGTATTTTATGCAGAACTTGAAATTCGAGATCATCCAATCAGTTCCTTAATCTGTATTACCTGGGATCTGTTCCTGCCTTGTAACAAGTTGTACCTTGTTCTGCTGAATCTCTGCTTGCTAAAGAGTGAAGAAATCATCAAAGTCAAAACCTCCACATCCTTTACCTATTCAGTAAAGATCATAGGTTATTTGTCTGGTTTACCCAGTCACCTCGGAAGCAAATTTTTAAACTGTCTTATCAGTAACACAACTGTATAGCATTAGCCTTTTTCATCCTATTTACAAATGTTTCCAACCTGATAGTACCACACATGAACAGAAAATCGTATTTATGCTAATATATAAAGAGATTATAAGGTTATATACAAAGAGAATTACAGTGGAACTTTGGTTAATGAGCAAAAATTTTGAACAAATTTCGACACTTAACAAGTGATGATTCACATTAAGAGCAAAGTTTTTGCACTTTATTTATTTTCACGCTATCATAACTGAGCTGATGGTTTTTTGCTTTCGCCCACACACGTTATGGAATATTGGGTAATATTCTCCACTACAGTCTCTGGTAAGCGTGCCTCACTCGGAAAATTAACACTCGTGTGAGTACAAATATTTACGATATGAAGCTATATGTAATATTGCAGGCAAGCGTATGTGCACTTGACATTTTTTATTAATTCTTTTTAAATTCTAGAGAAAACTGTGGGCTGATTGCATTATTGAACATGACTTTCAAAGAGCTAGCTCATGAACAGGAGCCACTACTTGTCAAAGATATTGTGTGCTTGAGGAAGGCCATGGACTGGAGGTGCATGAGGATAACGTTCAAGAACTAGTGACGAAAAATGTCTAGAAGTTGATGGTAGATGAAGTAATGGATTTCTTTTGCTTGCACCAGCAAGAGTTTATGAATGACATATCATCTGAGGAAGAGAGAAGTAAGGAGAAGTCCCTCTCATAAAATGAGATTAGAGAGATGTGTAAAATGTGGGAATCTGTGCAAAACTCTGTAGAAAAGAAACACCCAAATAAAGCTGTAGCAGTGTGTGTGAGCAATGAATCTGTCCAACGAACACTGTAATTTTCCATTTTCCAAAAATCATAAAAAAGGAGTAAAAAGCAAGTGTCATTGGATAAGGCTTTAAATTCACTCCAAAAGAATAAGTTTGTAAAGAAAAAGAACAGCGAGTCCATAAATCGTCCTAAACTATAGTCCTCCTCTCTTTTGTTGTTTAGAGTATTTGTAAACATCGTATTGTATGTTTAATTATGGCTATTATGTTTGTTTATTTTTATATTATGGTTCTTTTATTGTATTATGTATTATTATTGTTTAATATTGATTGAATGCCGTTTTTATTAATCATAATTATGTGAATGAATAATTGTGGAACAAATTATCCAAGTTTTTATTATTTCATATGGGGGAAGTTTGATTCGAATAACAAGCTGTTTGGATAATGAGCACGATAGTGGAACAAATTAAGCTTTTTAACCGAAGTTCCACTGTACAAGCTCTGGACTGCATTGGAAAGAAAAAAAAAACTTCTTTTCGTAAACTCTTATCTATAAGCAAGTGGTCAATGACCGCGGAATAGGGGTGATTTTTGTATTATGTATGTGGAGCCTATTGCCAGTTTCAAGAAAAACTGTCCGCAAAGGGAAGTTGGCCGGAGAATAGAGGTGGCTGCCTATGGAAGTTTCACTGTAGCAGTTTCAAAATATCATTATAAAGGGATTTATCATATTAAAGGATATCATCTCATTGAGAGGATTTTAACATCAGACTACATGCAATACCAAACAATAATTGAGTATCATTCTAGAGGGATTTATAATTATATTAAGTATCCTTCTGGTGAGGTCCCACTGTATTCAAGTATTTCAAAAGGATGGATCATTAAATCTTCAAATATGAACAGACATTTTAGATATATATCAAGCCAAAGATTTGGGAAAGCATTTTAAACACTCTTTTGTTATTTTCCCCTCGTTTTTGTTTCTATAATTTCACTGTTAGTAATTATTTGAAATGATTGATTGCCCTTATTTTATCATGCACTTATAAATAAAAAGTTTTTTTTAAAATCAAATTGTAGGTAAATTACTTTTCTAATTTTCTTTGAGATGCATTTTTGAATGGACTTTATTTATTACTAAAGGTTTCAAAGTGAACTAAAAGCAGATGGTTTTTTTCACTCTAGGTTGGAGTTAGGGCATACTTGTGTGTTGGGTCCCTCTTCAATGCTATTGGTGTTCTCATTTTAGGCTTGATATTTGTTATTTTTACAAAATTCTCCTATGGACGTGATCTTTTGAAAAAGGTATTTTATTTTTTTCCACATTGCATGTCTTTAATGTTCTGTATTTTCTTTGTATGAAGTAAACAGTACTGAATAAAAGATCTTAAAAAGTTAATAGATTAATATGATGATGAGAACCTTTCTCTCAAAACATCAAAGTTAGTTCTCGGAAAACAAAGAACCGGTCTTTTGTTATCAACCTTACCTAAAGAAAACTGACGACATGATGATCACTGAAGGGACAAGAACTGAACTCTTTTGGGACAAGTTTTCTTCCAGTGATCACAGAGTCGTCAGTTTTCTTTAAGTTTTCTTCGGGTAAGGTTGATAACAAAAGACTGGTTCCTTTTTTTTGGAGAACTAACTTTGATGTTTTGAGGCAAAGGTTTTCAAAGACTAGTTGGAATCAGTCCGGGTGGTAAGTCAATGGGAAGAATTTGGTACGAAGCTATCTTCTGTTTTGCACAACATCATTCTCTTTGTTCAAAAAAAGTCTGTTAGTACATTACATCCCCTATGGTTCATGGATAGCGTGCGTGACCTTTATCTTGAAAAGAAACCAGCATTCACGGAAAGTATAAAAGTGTGCGAGGTGACATGTCATTGTTTACTGATAAAAGAAGAGTATCAAGGGATAGTAAAAATGAAGTTGAATCTAGGTTGGCAGATAACATTGGCTCTGCCCCAAAATCATTTTTTAGCTTCGTCAATAATGGATGTAAGGGAGCAGTTAGCTCCCTCTCGATCAGAGGGTCTAGGGTAGAGAGCAATGTAGGCATGTGTAATGCTTTCAGTGATTTTTTTTGTGTCCGTTTTCAATAAAGAATACAATATTAAATGTATGTGTGTTGCTTGGAGTAATAAAATCCTCAACGATGTTCAAGTGGAAGATGTGGAGGTACTAAATTTTCTGAAAATGTATGTGTGAGCAAAGCACCAAAGCCAGATGATATTTATCCTAGGGTCCTCAGGGAATGTGCTAATAAATTGTTGGGGCCAGTTGCACAAATTTACAGGAGTAATGTTGCTGAGGGTATTGCCCCAAGGGATTGGGAGCTTGCTAATGTTCTGATATTTAAAAAGGGTAGTAGAGAGGCTGTGTCCAATTATCGTTGAGTGAGTTTAATGAGCTCCCTCTCGAAAATTTTGGAAATTATTATCAAAAAGCAATTGGTGAAGTAGCTAGAAAAGAATAGTATATTGTCAGATAATCAGCATGGATTCAGGAAGGAGAAGTCACGTGTAACCAACCTCCTTTGCTTCTATGACTAAGAATTTGGGTAAGGGCAAAAATGTAGACATTGTTTACCTTGATATCCAAAAGGCATTCAATTGGGTCCAACATGGTAAACTCTTGAAGCATTTACACAAGATTGGGGGCAATTTGCTGAATTGGATAGAATCGTGGTTGAGAGATAACAGATTATTGTGAACAGGGAATTCTCTAATTGGACAGGCGTCACTAGTGGAGTTCCTCAAGGAAGTGTCCTTGTCCCCATACTTTTTTCACTTTTTATCGATAAACTAGATCAGGGTATCAATGGAATTGTTAGCAAATTTGCAAATAACGTGAAGCCAATGGAGGGTAATCGGGAATCAAACGATAGGGAGTTGCTCCAGACCAACTTAAACAGGATTGCAACATGGGCAAATGAATGGAGCATGACATTTAGCGTTGATAAGTGCATGGTCGCTCATTTTGGTTTGAACAACCCACGGTTCTCTTACGAGTTGAATGGTGTCACTATCCCGGATGCAACTAGGGTCACCGATTTGGGAATTCTCATTGACGAGCGGCTTAGGTTTTCTGAACATTGTTCAGCGGTGGTCAAAAAATTGAATAGAATGCTCAATTTTATTTTCAAAAAGGTGTCTTTGCATTCTCCTAAAGTCATTCTTCCGCTTTTCTGAGGCTTAGTTCGTCCTGGAGTGGAGTATGCTGTAAGGTTTTAGATACCATACCTACGGAGAGATATGGACTTGGTTGAAATGAGTGCAGAGAAGAGCTATGCATGTCCTCGTTGGCACACACAGCTTGAGTTATGATGAAAGTCTTCATTATTTGAATAGGTTTACATTGGATGAACGCAGATGTCTGAGAGATATGATCGAAGTGTTCAAAATTTTCAACAGTGGATAGGATGGACCATGATTTATTACTTTTATTACATGATTTACCGTCAATCAACTTCTTTTACAGGGGGACACCAGTATCGTTTGGTAAGGTACATTTGTAGGTTATGGTGTCACAGAGAATTTTTCTGTAATAGGGTTGTTAATAAATGGAATAGCTTACCACCGAGGATAGTAAATTCTAACACTATTGACACGTTTAAAAAGAAATACAATAAACACGTTGGGGTAAATCGAGAAGCTATTCATACTTAGAATAAGACAACCGTAAATACATTTTATGGGCATTGTATAATATTTTATCATGTATATATTACATGATAATATATTATACAATATGTACATTGCATATGTAGATATTGTTTATAGTTTTTGTTGAAGAATGGGGTGGGTTCACACTGGTGCAATACGGAAAACGATGCAGCAGGTAACTTGACATGAATTTGTTAAGAATCTGAACTTCAAGTCTTTTAACCAATCTGCGTCGAGTAGCATGCTGCATTGCTTGCCGTGAACCTGGCCTTATTTTGCAACAATGCAACGGTTAATATAATACAGTGCAGTAAATTGCTTCATTTGTACTTCAAAGTAGTAAAACTACTTTTCAAGGTCACACAATCATGATAGATGGTAAAAAGGGAAAAAAGAAAAGTTTGAGAGGTTTCTCTTTGTTTTATTTTTTTTCCCTGGGAACTAGAACGCAATATGCGTCCCATGGGCCGCGTTGATAAAATTTTTATTAGTCCTTTTCTGAAATTCTGGTTATTTGGTGCATCAACGGCACCTCTGAAAATTATGCTTTCATATGTTTCTCTTTTTTTCACTGCATAAGCCACAGACAGTGAAAGTCGTTACCATTACACAATAATACTGCTTTTAAGCAATTTTACTTGAATCAATGAATAGTCATCCTCTCCTGTGGGTTATACTGAACACCCATTTCCATCATCAGCGCTTTTATGTTGAAACACACACACATTGAAGAAGGGGGGGCGATAGAACAAAAAGTTTGAGAAACTCTGGTCTAGGTACTGTTTTTAAATCACCATTTAAGTTTTAATCTTTTTTTATTTCATTTATATAATCATTACTGTTGTTATCAGATGGATTGTTTTGATATATTGTAATGAATATAAATAATATGTATTTTCAGTACCCAGAATTATTTTCTTATGGAACATTCAGTAAAGCTCCCCCAATTAGGAAAAATGTGAGTATATTTATTAAATTTAGTTTAACAAATTAATTAGTTATTAATTTTTTTGCATCACTTTAGATTATATAATGAGGTTTGTTGATATAAAAGGTTTGTTCAAAAAGTATCTGACATTAATTTTTTTTTGCATAAAGCCAATGAAGCTAGGGGGGCGTGGTTTGGTGCACATATATTCTGGTGTGCATGTGTGAATTTTTACCTGCTGCAGAAACTGGCAGCTCATGAATGAGGTCAATGAGGGCATGTGAGCGCTGCCACATTTTGTTTTTGACAAAATGACAGGAAAAACGTGAATGCTACTGCATTAAATTTTGTGTGAAACTTGGTTATTCCCAAGTGGAAACAATCTGCAAGATTCAACAGACCTTCGGAAATGAAAAAATGTGCACCACACTGATAAAAAAAATGATACAACTGCTTCAAAGATTGCTGCACATAATTGGAGAGTGAAAGACTTGCTGGTAGACCCTCACATCCAGAAACGAGATTGTTACTGACCAAGTGAAGACTCTGGTGATGCAGGATCATCAACTCATGATCAGAGAACCTGCAGACAAGGTGAGCAATAGCATTGGATCCATTCATTCTAGTTTGACTGATGATTTGGTCTTCAGGAGATGTAATGGAATAGTCATGCTAACAGTCTTCTTCGACTCCAGTGACATGGCTGATCACGAGTATGCACAGCACGGCAAAACCATCACCAGCTTCCATTAGTGCCGACATATTTTTGCTTTGTTCATCATAAGATGGGCTTAGTTGACATATTGGGCGAACCTGGCCAGTTCCCCTCATATTGTTATATTTTATTGCCATTCCAAAATATTGATACTTAGTTATTTATTGCTGTGTACGATTATGCAAATTGATTGTGATGACATAGTTTTTCCTGTCTCTCAACGGTAGATATGTGTGGTCCAATTCAGCTGAGAAGAAAAGTGTTGCGATTGTGTATATATGCTCACTCTGAGTAGAGCACAATCACATTTCTTCATACTCTATTGTTCATTACTTAAGCTTATGCTGATTTATTTTGCCATTGGCAGGACTTATATCCAATAACATGTAAAAGTAATCTCTAAATTGTGCCTAGGTACTTGCTTAAATCCAACTGGACCGGGATATATCTTAAGAATTATTACTGAGTCTCTATTTGAGTCTGTTCCAGTGGATGTGAAGGGCTTGGGATGCATCATGAACCTATGATGATCTTGCTGTGGACCCCTACTGTCGACTCCATCTATGTTAATGCCAGAGTAGTTGGATACTTACGTCTCTCTCCCTCATTGTTATTTATGTTCAGAAAAATCTACTGGTGCTTCATAAACTCTTTTCATGTTTCATCAGCAGCTCAGTTATACTACAGGGTTCGTACAGTCCTTGAAAATCCTTAAAAAAAAAAATTCATTTTCAAGTCTTTAAAAGTCCTTGAAAAATCATTGCAGTCCTTGAAAAAAAAAAGTCATTTTCAAGTGCTTGAAAAAATTTTTTTTTTGTGAATTTCTTCCATCAATTTTTGTCCCCCTTCAACTAGATCCCCCTTTAAATCATATTCCACTGAGGCGAAAACGTGTAGAGCAGCAATGGCACAATGATTATGAGACAATGTTCAAAACAGGACATATAGTCACATGTACTTCAGGTATTTCTATGCTTAAAAAGATGTTGCCCAAAATCTGGCGGTAAAAAATGTTCTAAGATATTGCTTCAAAATATTTTAAAACTATTGAATTAATGAATGTCAATTGCATACACGTGGGCTGACCATATTTCCTCAATAAAAATTCTGGAAAACCACCAATTGCCACCAAAAATTATGCCAATGGTAAGTGAAGTTGCAAATATTGCCAAAGAAACACCAAAGGCAGAAAAGAAGCACCATTGCATTGAAACAGTAGATTTAAATGAATTCTATGGGAGAGAAACGTTAACATGAAAATATTTAAAGTCATAATTATTATAATATAATTCATAGGATTACTGAAATTAAGGTATTAAAATTATTTTCCCAAAGAATAAAAATTTCAATAGGCTTTGTTGAAAATATATGGAAAATAATGGGACGTTTTCATAAAAAGTTAGGATGACCAAAATTACATGAAAATATAGGAATGTCCCAGGAAATAGAAGTATAGTCTCCCTAGATATATAATTACATGCTTTCTATTTTTTTTTTATCAAAGGCATATTTCTATACTGTTTCAAACATAAAATGATTTCTACTTAAATGTCGTTTGCATACTAAACTACAAAGGCTTTGATTTAAAAGCAAGATCACCCCTTTAGAATTGGACATTAACTACAAATTGAATTGAGAATCGTAATTGTTTTAAAAAATTATATATCTTTAATAAATTTACATTTCTCTCTCAAACTCAAAATTAAAAATGAGGAAATGGTGAATATAAATTTTAAAAATCCATGTAATTTTATTTTATTTTTTAAATCCTGATTTTTATCAACCGCTGTATAAATGTCCTTGAATTTTAAAATTTTTTTACTTTCAAAGAGTATGAACCATGTACTATTCCAAGTCATCTGGCAACTTTATGATGACATGACAAGATGGTCTCATCTCTCCAAATGTGTCCATGTTGGACCTGTACTGTCTAGTTAAATATGGGCTGTCTTGCTTGAACTTGGCTGAAATTTAGCATAATTAGTCAGTAACCCTATGAAAGATCTGAGTCCCTCCATATTGGCTGGCTCAGGTGCTTTCTCAATAGCATCCAACTTTGTTTGGACAGGATGCAGACCATCTGAATCTATTCTGTGCCCTAAATACTCTACAGATGGCTGAATGAAAACACACTTTGATGGATGCAGTTTGATGCCAGCCTCTTGCTAGGTTGTCAGAACCCTTTTAGGTTCCTTAAATGATCTTCTGATGATTGGCCTGTGATGAGTAAATCATCTAAATAGCACAAAGCGCTATCATGTCCCTGCAGAAGCTTATCCATTTCCCTCTGGAAGATAGCAGGAGCTGAAACTATTACAAATGGTAGCTTTGTATAATAAAATAAACCCCTATGCATGAGGATATATCAACAGATCCAAAATAACTAGAGGTTATGAGTCACTTCATGCTGACTCTGCTGTGTGTGTGTGAATAAACAATGAGTTCCTAATCCTAACTCCAGTCAAGACGCCTACTCCAAGTGAAGTTCCTAAAGGTGGAAGCTGGCAAGATTCAAGTTAAGCTATTGAGTGGCAAAGGAGACTGGACACTATGGAAATATAGGATAAAATTTGCATTAAGTTTCTATGCTGAGGCTTTAGATGTAGTCATTGGGAAAATGGAACTGCAAGAGAAGCTATTGGATGGATCATCAGCAGCTATTGTAAGTCAATACAAGATTGAATTGAAGGAGTATAATAAAGCAAATAACTTGGCTATGATGGTTCCAACAAATTCAATGACAGAAGACACATTACAGAAAGTAATGAGATTTGACTGTGCTAGGGATGTATGGCCAGAGCTACACAAGCTATTTGAAGCCACATCTGAAAATCAACTGTACAACATTTGTTTACAGTTCTTCCAGTTCAAGTGGTCATCGATTGAGGATATGACAGCAAACTTATCCAAATTGAAGAATCTGTGGAATGGGTTTAGAAAGTAAACAACAAACCAAGCTTCCACATATGCTGCCGATATGCAAGATACTCAATGCTCTTCCATAAAGTTAACATGCCTTCAAATCAAGTTGGTTGATCCTGAGTGAAGAAAAAAGAACTGTTGATGATTTAATGACACAGCAATGTTCTCATGAGCGGGAATTAAGGACAGGCATCAATTAAAGTGAATCAGGTCACAAAGCACTAGTTGCAAGTTTCAAACAGAAGAATACCCAGAATCATCAGAAAAGAGAAGAAGGCACATCTTCAAGTAAGAAATACAGTACGTGTAATTACTGTCATCTGAAAGGGCATTGGGTCAAGAACTGTTGTAAATGGATTGCTAATGGTAAACCACTGAAACCCAGTTCAAGTCATTCCACAAGATATCAGAGTAGGATGGTGGTACTGCTGCTGCTGTCAGTACGACTTTCTTAGCCATAGATGATGTTTTTGCTGCATAAGGGAATTGTGATGATTGGTATGTAGATAATGGTGCATCTAAACATGTTATCAAGAGTAGTAATTTCTTCATAGACTTTGAACATTCGAATATCCATATGGTATAACTGTGGCAAATGGAAAAGTACTAACAGCCATTGGGGAAGGTACAATAAGAATAATGCCCATAGTAAATGGTAGAAAACAATTTAAAAATTTACAAGATGTCTGGTATGTTCCTGATATTAACAAGAGTCTGTTTTTGAAGTTTAGTGTTGGTCACAACGTGTTATGGTGAGCAGGAATTCTCTGACTTGACAGGCATCACTAGTGGAGTTCCTCAAGGAAGTGTCCTTGGCCCCATACTTTTTTCACTTTTTATCTATAAACTAGATCAGGGTATCGATAGAATTGTTAGCAAATTCACAGATGATGCGAAAATAGGATTGAAACATGGGCAAATGAATGGAGCATGAAGTTTAGCATTGACAAGTGCATGGTTGCTCACTTTGGTTTGAACAAGCCATGTTTCCGTACTCTTACCAGTTGAATGGTGCCACTATCCCGGGGATGCAACTAGGGTGACCGATTTGGAAATTCTCATTGACAAGCAGCTTAGGTTTTCTGAACGTTGTCCAGCGGTGGTAAAAAAAGCGAATAGTATGCTCGATTTTATTTTCAAAAAGGTGTCTTCACGTTCTCTTAAAATCATTGTCCCACTTTTTTTAGGCCTAACTCATCCTGGACTGGAGTATGCTGTAAGGATTTGGAGACCATACCTACAGAGGGATATAGACTTGGTTGAATGGGTGCAGAGAAGAGCTACACATGGCCTCGTTAACACACGTGGCTTAAGTTATGAAGAGAGACTTCATTTTTTTAATATGTTTACATTGGATGAACGCAGGTGTCAGGGAGTTATGATCGAAGTGTTCAAAATTTTTAATGGTATGGGTACAATGGACCATGATTTATTAATTTTCTGTCATTCAACTACTTTTACAAGGGGACACCAGTATCATTTAGTAAGGGACAATTCTAAGTTATGGTGTGACAGAATTTTTCTCTAATGGGGTTGTTAATAAATGAAACAGCTTACCCCAGGGGACAGTAAATTTCAACACAATTGATGCGTTTAAAAAGAAATATGATAAACATGTTGGGGTAAATTGAGAAGCTATCTGTACTTAGAATAAGACAACCATAAATACATTTTATGGACATTGTATAATATTTTATCATGTGTATGTTTATAATTTTTGTAGTTGCATTTTTAATTGGGTTGCTGTATTTGTCCATATTTGTTATGGCAGGGCTCCCACTCATCCTACTTTCTCGGTTTTGTCCTACTTTCTAGTTTTTGTCCTACTTTTCCTATTTTTTTTACCAAATCCTATTGACAAAATTTGTGTAATTGATTTTAATTGAGCAGGAAATTATTGATACATTGCCAATATTACAAATGTTGGAGAATGCAATTAATGATTCTGCCAAAGCAGAAATTGTATCATTTTTAAGGTAATTGAGAGGGGGAGGGGGGTATGTGGACCATTTGATTGATTAATTTTTCATTTGCTTAGTTTGAGGGTTCAACAAGTATAATAGTCATTAAAAACTTCTGTCTGGATGGAAAAATAATTTTGTATTTATTACTTCGTGGTCTTGGACAGTAACTTTCATCATTCAAAATTATGGTGCAAATAGGTGAAACAACAGTTTGCATTTCAAAACAGTTGGATACATAGGCATATTCTAGGTTTGGTGATTCTGATGCTACCCAATAGCATTCAGTTGTCTTCTGTATTTTTAAGGCATGTACAGGCATAAACAATATTTACAATGCTCAGCAAAGAGCTAGAAACGGAAGTGCTTCATTTTTCAAAAATGATTACACTGGCATTGAACAGTAAAATGTGAACAAAACAGAAAAATTTAAAAAATGATGAGCAACGCAGTAAAACTATCTGGTTCACCTTGCCTTATTTACGTTGGATCTTGTAATTTACACATTTTGCATTGTGCTTTCGAAAGTGGTCTCGAAGGTGTGTCATTTTAAAAAAAATGTACATCTTCGAAATTTGCTGTGCCTTGTCAAAGAGAGTTTGGAAGACTCCTAAAAAGAATGAAATACACTGCTGGCCACCGTAAATGCAACACCCTGAAGGAAGCATGCAAATAATGTGAAATTTACAACATGCATTAGCGGAGGTGAGATATGCAAATGATTAGAATTTCAGCGCAGACGCACATCACGTGCGCCTGTGGCGCCACTTCAAAGCGCTATTTAAGGCTTGGAGATTTTGACGATTTGAAGTACGGCAATTGTGTTTTTCTTGTGGTTTTTTCAAAAAAACGATCAATTATGCCTCGTAGAAAACAGCGATCATCTTTTGATCAAGTATCCGAGTTCGACAGAGGAAGGATAGTGGCCTACCGAGACTGTGGATTATCTTTCAGGGAAATCGGTAGTCGTGTTGGACGAAACCAAACAACTGTAATGCGGATTGCAGATATGTGATCGTTGGATGCAGGAGGGTATGACGGACCGACGTGTTCGATCGCATCCACCTCAGTGCACCACTTCACGTGATGACAGGCGTATTGTGCGCATGGCAGTGACGGATCGCTCAGCCACATCACGAACCATAGCACAGCACATTCAGTCTGTACCGCATCATCCAGTGTCTGCGCGTACCATTCGATGCCGTTTACAGCAGAGTGGTCTGTCCGCAAGACGTCCATTGCTTCGTCTACCCTTGACGCAGAACCACAGACGTCTCCGCCGCCAATGGTGCGATGAAAGAAGGATGTGGACGGCACAATGGAATGAAATTGTCTTTACTGACGAGTCACGCTTCTGTCTGCAACACCACGATGGTCGGATTCGAGTCTGGAGACACCGTGGAGAGAGGATGCTGAACAGCTGCGTTATGCACCGGGTATTATAGTATGGGGCGGTATTGGATATCACTCTCGCACTCCTCTAGTACGCATTGCCGGTACTTTAAAAAGCCAGCGCTACATCTCCGAGGTGTTGGAGCCAGTTGTCCTTCCTTACCTTCAGGGCTTGCCCACAGCCATATTTCAACAGGATAATGCGCATTGAAGTCTCCAAGAAGGAAAAAAAAAAAAAAAAAAAATGGTGGAGGTAATTGATCAATCAGATCTTCTAGATCTCTCTGTAAGATGGTGTCATTTGGATCCATTTATTTGCCACCAAATGACACCATCTTACAGAGAGATCTAGAAGATCTGATTGATCAATTACCTCCACCATTTTTTCTTCTTGGAGACTTCAATGCTCATAACATGATATGGGGTTCTAACAGCAACACCCCTCGTGGGGAAATGGTAGAACGGCTGTTAGAAGACATGGACCTTGCCATCATGAATGATGGCAGTTTCACTCATTTTCATGCCCCAAACAATAGTTTCACTGCAATAAATTTATCGTTATGCTCACCTTCACTCTTGCCCAACTGGTCCTGGTCGGTTGATCCGGACTTCCACGGGAGCAATAATTTTCCTCTAGTGGTTAAGTGCCTTGATCGAAGCCATAGCATACCTGAGGGTCCTCCTCGGTGGAAGCTTGTGGCCGCCCGATGGGCAGACTTCACGGTCAAGGCAGAAATCACGGAGGATATGGTTTCGCAACCCGACGTCGACCACTGTGTCGACCTTGTCACCGGTTGTGTCATCTCTGCAGCAAATGAATCAATACACAAAGTCTCCTCGAAACTTCCTAAATTTCCTAAACCTTGGTGGAACCACGAATGTAATCTTACTATTAAAGCACAAAAGAAAGCATGGAGTAGGTTCCGGCGGTATCCTACCCATGACAACAAGTTGGCATTTTTAAAAGCAAAGGCGATAGCGAGAAGAACTAGGCACCAGGCTCAACGCGAGTCCTGGCAAAAGTTTACCACTGGAATCAATTCATCTACTTCATCTAAAGTCATTTGGGACCGGATCCGAAAAATCAATGGTCATTATCAGTCTCATCCACTTACCATTTTAAATACCAATGGCACTATCATCAGCGATGTGAGGGATATTGCGGATACCATCGCCGCCCATTTCGCCGCTGTCTCCAGTGATGCGAACTATCCCTCATCGTTTCATCCCATTAAATCATCAGCCGAATGTACATCGTACACCTTCCGGCCTTTTACACCGGAGGGGTACAATTCATTGTTCACCCTTCATGAACTCACGACGGCCTTGCAGCGAAGTCCTGACTCAGCTGTAGGGCCCGATGCTATTCATTATTCCATGATTCGGCATCTCTCATCTGAATCACTCTCACATTTACTCATATTATTTAATCGGATCTGGGTCAGTCATTCATTTCCTGACACCTGGCGAGCAGCCATTGTTCTTGCATTCCCGAAGCCTGGCAAAAATCCTCAGCAACCTAACAGTTACAGACCTATTGCTTTGACCAGTTGTTTGTGTAAGCTCATGGAACGCATGGTCAACTATCGCCTTATGCACTACCTT
This sequence comes from Pholcus phalangioides, assembly GCF_987345545.1. NCBI lineage: Eukaryota > Metazoa > Arthropoda > Arachnida > Araneae > Pholcidae > Pholcus > Pholcus phalangioides. The sequence continues at coordinate 58,182,586 of NW_028301610.1, read as the reverse complement.
GAGGTTAACAATATTTTATCGAAACATCAAAGCGGCTTTAGACGGTTCAGGTCCACAACATGCAATCTATTACGCCTTGAGACATCAATAAGACAAGCATTTGTGAAGAGGGAGCATATGCTAGCCATATTTTTCGACATAGAAAAGGCCTACGACCGTACTTGGAGGCACGGAATTCTTTCCGACCTCTATAATAGCGGCTTGCGGGGCAACTTGCCCATTTTCATTAAGAACTTTCTTGCTCGCTGCATCTTCCAGGTACGGATCGGAAGCACATTATCAGCTCCCCAAATTCAAGAACAAGGTGTACCTCAAGGTAGCATTTTAAGTGTAACACTTTTTATTTTAAGACTCAACGGGGTGTTGAACCAACTCCCGTTGTCAGTCACTGGCGCACTCTACGTGGATGATCTGTTGATATCTTACCAATCAGTGAATATGAGGTCAGCCGAGAGACAATTACAAACCGCTCTCAACAAGATTAGCAAGTGGGCTCATGATAACGGCTTTTCATTCTCCGCTGACAAGACTGTTGCTATGCACTTTTGTCGGCGTCGAGACCTACACGATGACCCACAGTTGTTTCTCAATAACAATCTAATACCTATTGTAGAAAATACTAAATTCCTCGGCATCACATTTGACAAGAAACTCACTTTCAAACCTCAAATTGCGCAATTAAGAGCTCGTTGCATGAAGACGATGAACCTCTTGAAAGTCATCTCTTCTACATCGTGGGGAGCTGACCGTAAGTCGCTCCTCCACTTATATAAAGCTTTAATAAGATCGAAGCTCGACTACGGCTCCATTGTATACGGGTCGGCACCTCGGAGCTATCTGAGTGTGCTCGACCCGGTCCACCATCTCGCCCTACGGATTTGTTCTGGAGCTTTCCGGACGTCTCCAATGGAGAGCCTGTATGCCGAATGCAACGAGCCATCACTGACATCAAGACGCCTGCAACTTTCCTTGAAATATTTTATCAAGATGAAGTCTTTTCCAGATCATCCACTTCATCGTGTCATTTTTAATCCCTCATTTCATAGACTATTTGCTGCTCGCCCTTCATGTGTTCCATCTTACGGTCTTCGTATGAGGGCACTTGTGGAAGAACTAGAATTAGACATCAGTCGTGTGGCTCCAGTTGCTTGGCAACTGGCACCATGGGAGCAGTCTCTGCCAGATGTCTCTCTTTCATTATCATTATACCCTAGAGCCACCACAGCAGATGTCATATATCGACAGATATTCTTTAGGCACAGGGGTAGGTACAACAGGTACTTCCCCATATATACCGACGGCTCCAAGAGCCCTGGCCATGTCGGTTGTGCCTACATCTGCTGTGAGGAGACATCTTTCAAACTTCCAGACACATTTACTATATATTCGGCAGAACTGTACGCAATCCTTCAGGCTCTACGTCATATACGACGCAAACGCCACCGACGATGCATCATCTATAGCGACTCTCTCAGCGCATTACAAGCACTGTGTTCCTGTACGTTTCACACTCATCCATTCATTCATGGCATTTTTCATGAACTGCATTACCTCATTCATCATGGTACCACAGTAAAATTTTACTGGGTACCAGGTCATGTAGGAATACCGGGCAACGAAAAAGCAGACACCGCAGCTCGAACAACAACTAACATTGACAATAACCTTTTGGTACCTGCCAGTGACCACTTCTCAATCCTCCGGGAAGTGATGCATCACCGCTGGCAGGATCATTGGAGCCATCAGATAAATAATAAACTTCATGCCATCAAGCCCACACTTGGCCATTGGCGTTCGAGCTGCAGAACTAACCGAAAGGAGGAAGTTCTGCTTGCCCGGTTACGCATAGGACACAGTCGTATCACACAATCATATCTTTTATTACGAGAGAGTCAGCCACAGTGCCCACATTGTCAAAGTCCATTGACCATTGCTCATGCTTTTACTTGTTCATATCATCGTCATCATTTTACGACCGCTTTTGGTCAAAGTCATCTTTCACTTCATGACATTTTAAATGACCATAGCGATGCATCTCGCATTTTTAAATTCATTAAAGTCATTGGTTTTTATAACAAATTATAGATTTTTACAATTCATGTCATTGTTTTATGCTTTACGTTGCTTTTTATTATGCATAATTTTAGTATTTTGACATGACAAAAGGATGATTTTTCTTATTTTTATAATTTGTTTTGGCGCAGTTTGACCAAATTGGTCCTTGCGCCAGAAAATTTAAAATCCAATCCAATCCAATCCGATAATGCGCGACCACATGTGGCACGCATTGTCGAAAGGTTCTTCGTCAATCGCCAGATTGAATTGCTTCCCTGGCCAGCTCGCTCTCCGGATCTTTCGCCGATAGAAAACATGTGGTCCATGGTTGCTCAACGATTGACCCAGGTTACATTCCCAGCTGCCACACCAGATCAACTTTGGCAACGCGTGGAAGCTGCTTGGTCTGCTGTACCCCAAGAGCACATCCAAAGTCTCTTTGAATCAATGCCGAGGCACGTGGCAGCGGTGATCTCCAACAATGGCGGCTACTCTGGCTACTGATCTTGGCAGGAACCACACTTCACAGAAGTCTATAAATTTAATCATTTGATGCTTGGTCAACATGTTATCTACAGAATAAATATTGTTGCGATATCTCTTGTCTTTCTTGGTGTTGCAATTTGGGTGACCAGCAGTGTATATATGAGGAGAGACAGCAAAGAATTATCTGTGGTTGCTAGTGTACTCTTTTGGCCAAAAATTTTTTTTGTAACCAAGTTATTTGTCATTTTGTTTTGGCTTTACTGAAATAGTGCCAGGGAAAAAAAAGTTAATTTAAAATTAAAAAAAAGAATTTTAATTATTTAAAAAAAATTTTTTTGCAAAAAAAAATTTTTTAGGGATTTTTTTCCATTATGCTATGATTATGTTGTCTAAGGGGGTTACCCTCCCCCATCCTACTTTTTAGTCCTCCGTTTTTCTACTTTTTCTCATTTTTTGAGTGGGAGCCCTGGTTATGGGCATCTTTTTCTCAGCCACCTCTTTGGGCATTTTGCCTGTTGTGGCCTTGTAATTATATTGTACTGGAATTGTTTGTTTTATTAACAAAGGAAAGTGTTACAATATTATGTTGATGGACAAACAATTGATTTATTTTTATTTCTGTTTTTGCTATCTGGCTACACATTATTAGTCAAGTATTTAGATTCAGAGTTTTGGCAACAGTACAAAAAACATGGCTGCTGAAGTTTGAACAACAGATGTTGTCTCCTATTTTTAGTGTTTAAATCTCTATTAAATGTGTGTCTTAGTTCAGTTAAATATTCTGGTTATAATCATTTACACTCACACGCATCATAAGTAGGAAGGATATATCAACAGATCCAAAACAACTAGAGAAATCTGATCTTAATTGTATAAAAATATTAATGTGTTAATAAATGCCTTGTTGTGAATAATTAGTTTCATGTTTTTTCTTCTTCCGTCTGTTAACTTAGAAAAATGGATCTGGAGATGTGCAAATGGGTCAAGTTGCAGTGCACCAAACCACGACTCCTTAGTAGCTTCATTGATTCAAAAATGAAAAACTATGGTCAGATACTTTTTAAAAAAACCTTGTACATGATGGTAATGAGAATGAAATAAGGTAATTTTAAACCCAAATACTAGGTTCTGGCTTAATGGGATACCAGATAAGGCAACAAACATCTTTAGTAGTACATAGATTCCACCTCTTATCTTTCTCAATTTTGTTCATCTTCTACATACAGTCGATGCTAGTTTTTACAAATGTGTACAGACATGAAAAATTAGTTCGCAAATAGGGAAGATGTTTGAATGAATATTGTTTGGAGCCAGAAGATTAGTTTGCAAAAACATGCAGTTTATAAATTGGAATTTTGTAAAAATTGAGTATTGACTGTAGTTAAGTTACAAACACTTTCCCACTAATCATTGTTCGTGTGGTAAGGGAAATACTGATGTCATTCATATATTATGAGAAACATTCATTTGAAAAATTACAATAAATGTTAGTACACACGTTTAAAGTTTTATAATAGCTTATTTTGAAAATTTTTAAATTTCTTGCATTCATATGCTTTAATGCTAAAAAAAACCAAAATATGCAAATGCATTTGTATATAATGCTGGCTCTAGTTATGACACTGCCTTAAGGCAGGAGTGCCCCTGAATTCGGTAGAAGTCTGTTATAATGACAGCTCACGATCGAAAAATTGCTGTTATAACAGACACTTCTCATTATAAGCGGATGTTTTTGTAACATTAACTCTTTGACAATCACCCTCAAATCACTTATTATATTGAGATTGCCATTATAAGCTTTTATTTTTTAAATTTTTTTTTTATAACGTGATCCTCACGTATTCCCAAGGGATCGGCATGATCCGTCCAGAGAATTTGTTAGTGTTTGTAAAAATCTCCATGCTCGAACTGGGATTTGAACCCAGACCGGCACAGTGAGAGGCTAGCTCCCTAACCACTCGGCTGCTAGGTGGCAGTCGAGTGGTTAGGGAGTTTGCTATACTCCTTACAACACACTTTTACTGTAGAAAATATCCACAACATGATGAAGACAATTAACAATTTATAACACACCGAAATATGCAGTGGCGTAGCCAGATTTTTGCCAGTGAGAGAGCGAAATTGGGAAAGGCGCCTGTTTCTGCTCCTGATTTAGGCACAAGTTCAGAAAGTAATCTGAATTTCAATAAAAAATATGCTTTTAGTCTGTAGAAATCGATAGAAATTAAACATGGTTCGTACGGTCCTTGAAAACCTTGAAAAGTCCTTGAAAAAATAAAGTTCATTTTCAAGGCCTTGAAAGTCCTTGAAAATAAATAGGAGTCCTTGAAAAAGAATTTTTTTTCAGAATTCTGTGAGAGTCCTTGAAAAATTTGTGTTTTCCGAAATAGTTTTCGCCACTTTTTTTTTTTGCTTCGTAAGAGACGTCCTTAAAAAAGTGCAAAGCACAGGGAAAAAGCCTTAGTAGCCAATAACCCTGGATAATTGGATTTAAAGCACGTTTTTCCCCATTATTATAAAGCCGGGTTTTCGTAGGAGCAGGTTTTTTGTGCCGCGTGCAAAGTGAATCGCCCAGCGTGACATGTCGTCCACTCACCAATAATAAGAAAACAAGTTCGACTGTTTTCCTAGAGAGCGCAACAAGCCTCACACGGCAGTGTTTTACGTCGGGCGTGATTGGCTGACTGTTTCTGGAGGAGTCAAATGCGTTGTGCACCACTCGTTTTACCGATCTTCTCTTCATTTTTGTTTTCTTTCACTTCCCTTCATCGAGCTTGATGCTTCCCTTCAAACCGGAGCATGCAGATGACAGAGTAGCTGATAGCAGGGCCGTGAGCTGATGCGCCACGGTAGTAATACACAAACGTGTAGTGTGATTATGTAAAACGTTTCTGTCGACGCGAAATGATACAGTTCGGTTCATGCGGTGCCAAAAACCTATGTTGGAATGTTTTTCCCCTTTTTATTCTCTGTGCACGTGGAACCGCTCGGCCCGACGCAATATGTAAATCGCTGACGGCACGCTCTCACCCTCACGGGAGCTCGGCTTTGTACTGTAGGCTGGTTTTTTTTCCGCGTCTATGTCGGGATTGTTTTTTTTCTCCCTGAGATTGCCGGTTGTTATTTGTCGGCCGTTTTATTTATTTATTTCTTTTATGATCGTAAATGATCTTGTTTTTTTTCCTTGCAACTTTTATGGAATAAAAGCTAGAGTCCAAAATGAACTTCCGATCGTTGTTTTTTTTCTTCAGCTCAGTCGCCACGCTCTGGCCCCCAACAAGCAATACCTCCTCCTAGTTAGAAGTCCTTCTGCTCTAGAAGGTATTGCGACAACCCACTTCTAGGAAAACCCGGCTTTATGGTAGCATGTATCCTGTGATCGTATGTAGACGTATTTGGAGTCGTTGGAAGTCATTAAACTTTTGTACAAGGTATTTTTTCTGGAGGACTTGAGAAATCAATATCTTAATAAAAAAGTGTCATAATTTTTGCCGAAATAATTTCAGCCTTTCGGTCCGTAAGTGAGCGAAGCTTCCTCTGATTACTGTCAACTATAGGCGGAGATTGACTTGGAAGTCTGGGGGGGGGACACGATGATGTCAATTCATATATGCATATATACATTAGATCAGTCAACTTCACATCCCCCCCCCCCGTATCTCCGCACATGCTGTCTAAGGTTGTATAAGGTTCTTTAAAGAAAGAAAACAAAAAATGAGTAACAAGTGTGTGTACTTTTAATTACTTGTGTGGCTGAAAAATCCCTTCTATCAAGATTGGTTGCTGAGTGTGCCAGACAAAAATGTCGCCAAATGCAAGCTGTACTTCAATGGGTGAATCGGCGCTGAAATCCATTGAGCTTATATTACTGGAGGGAGTATGACGCAGGGCCATAACTAGGATTTTTGTATTGTCTTGCCGCCCCCACCAATTCGGAATTCGATAATTTTATAACTGTGTTCACCTAAAAATTGCCACCCGGGGCAGTTACCCCCCCCCCCGTTCTAGTACCGGCGCTGGTATGACGTCAGTGGTCTACATAATTACTTGGAAGATCACGTGACGCGTTGAATGTCGGCGCATCTCCGTTATTTTCTAATGGCATCCATAGTTGTTTAAAGGAGTTTACAAGATAGTTCCAGAATTAATGAACAAAAAAATTACAGAATTAATGAAAGAAAGAATTACAGAATTAATGAAATATAATTCCAAAATTAATGAAATATAATTCCAAAATTAATGAAATATAATTCCAAAATTAATGAAATATAATTCCAGAATTAATGAAATAATTTTAGAATCAATAAAAGACTTCAGCATTAGCGAAAGAAACAAATCCAGAATTGATGAAAGCAATTATTCCAAAAGTTATGAAAAATTATTCCAGAATTGATGAAAAAATTCCAGAATTAATGAAAGAGATTATTCCAGCATTAATGAAATAAATAAATTCAGAATTAATGAAAGAAATAATTTAATCTTTATCTTTAGAAGAGTTCTTTTTTTTAGTCTTCAAAAGGAAATTAATTGCAATATTTAGAGACTAAACTATGTTTCAATGAGGAAATGGACAGGCACGAACTGTGTTATTCAATGTGTCATATGTTTTGTATGATATATATGTGTATGTGGCCTCCTTTATTCATTACAGATGATGTGAAATAAAGTAGGTAGAAATGTAATCTCTGAAAGTTTTAATCAAAATTAAATATGCGCCTATTCATGTTAAAAAATATGCTTTTGTAAAAAAAGTCCTTGAATTTTTAAGTTTTACCTTGAAAAGTGCTTGAATAGTCCTTGAATTTTTTTTCGTTGGAAGAGTACGAACCATGTTAAATTTTTCTTTTTGATTTTCTTTTTGAAAATATTTAAATAATATTTTAGTATACAGGGTTGTGCATATATAGCAAACAGGGAGTATGGCATTTTACTGACAAACTGCTGATCCTAGAGGTATAATTCCAAGTAGAAAAAGTTTCCAAATAGTGTGTAGTACTCAGATATGCCATTCATGTTTCAAGGGGTTGAGTAGTTATTAAAATAAAATAAAAAATAAACTTTTTATACAGTCCATTTGCCCAAAATCCAATTTTGGGGGAAAAAAACAGTGTTAAATGTGGGTAAAACTGTTTTTCCACATTTAGATCGGTTTTTTTCCCAACTTTCCTTCATTTTTCGAATTAGAATATCTGAGTATTGCACTTAGAAACATGGAATGTTTTTGTTGGCATCAGGAGAGACGGCAACAAATTTCTAATTGGGATTTGAGGCACATGGACTGAATATGAAGTTAATTTTTTTATTTGAATAACTATACAATCCCTTGAAACATGAATAATATATTTGAGTACTGCACGTGATTCGAAAACTTTTTCTAATTGAAGGGGTATATCTCAGGATCAGCAGTTCACCAGTAAAAAGCCATACCCTTGTTTGCTATACATCCTGTATACAAATACAAACTCCAAGGCCATAACTGGTAAATTGCCTAGCAAAGTGACTGGAAAAAGAATATGATTAAATGTTTAAAAAAATAATAAAAAAAAATGAAATATATAATTAAGATTTTATTGTTGCAGAAATTCCATACTCTTCTGTCCAGTTGGTGCGCTTTTCTTCCGTAGTGTTAGGCTTCTTTTCTAAGCAAATTACACACATTACTCAGACTTGCCAACTCTCCGGATTTAAGTGGGAGACTCCAGATTTTTCATCCTTCCTCCTGCTCTCTGAATTTGTTAAAATTTCTCCGAATTTTTTGAGAAAATTATGAGAATATTCCATGTCCTCATGACGTCAATTACTGTCATCAAGACGCTCTTTCATTTTGACCTTCTTCCAATCTTTCGTTGGGACATAACATGTTTTTCCACTTTGATAACAACACCCATGAGTGCTGAAACATGTCTGTGTGTTATAAATTATTATTTGTCCTCGTCACGTTGTGGATATTTTCTATAGTTTTGGGCAAAGTGATTCTTTTGATTAGACTTTTACTGTACTTACCATTTTTTATCACATTTCCAAAGATGCTGCAAACATTTGTAACTATCTGGTTTGTATAGCAATAATTATGATAATTTCTATGCTTCATGGAATAATAACATAAATGATGTTTTATTACATGTAGCTGTGTTTGTAATGTTTGTTTTGACTTCATGCAGAAAAATATGTCCAGTTCAAGCATTCACATACTCTTTAAAGGACTTGGATGGTCAAAAACTTCAAAAAAAGTGGATGGCAGCTATTCGGAGTATCCACATAAAAAATTACAGTGTCATTTCCAAGCAAATGGTAAATCACATCTTTTAACCCATCTCAATTCCCTTTGAATGAGATCTTTTAGGTTTCAGTATATGTGTGTATAATAGATATAAAAAAATATCTTTTAGTTACCAAACTAGATTTTTTTAATCTAGTTTTATTTATTTTTTATATATTTTTTTAATCTCCTGAAATTTATAAAATGTTTACTATTTGATATAAAAATTTATCATCTAGTGCAGGAGAGAGAGAGTTCTTGATTGTTTTTATTTTGAGTCATAAATTTGATTATCACAATGTAGATTGTGTATGTATGCATATCGTAAAAGTTCATCTTACCCCTACACCGTGTTGGGCATACCTGAGGACTCAGAGTGCTTAGGTCTCTCACCTCCTCAATAAAATTTGTAAGAAGGCTTAGCCCCCCCCCAAGAACTCATGGATATGCAGTGTAATTGTATTATACAATGCATGTCCCCCCCCCCTGTGGACGATCCCAAATCTCATAAACATGGGACGTCCAACAACTGTGCCTAAAGATGAAAAACCTAACAGTAAATGCATTGAATAGAAAGTCAGCACATAGTTATTATTTTAAGACTGCCTACCATGCTAAATATAGGTTTGGCAGCCTATAATCAGTGGCGTAGCCGGGGGGGGGGAAGCAGAGAGAGAAATTGCTCCCCCAATCAAAATTTCGCCTACATTGGTGCCTATTCTCCTAAATGACTTTTGATCTTTAAAAAAACTTTATGAAAAAAAATTGAATTTTTTATTTCTACCTTCATTGACTAAAATGATGAGCAAGAAAAAAAAATTTTTTTTTTATATATATATATGCACCTCTTGCAGTTTCATAGTGATTGGGTTTGTACTAGTCATTTGAGAGAAGAAAAAAAGAAAGTGGAAGTTTTTTTTTCATTACCATTTTTGAAAATGGCTCTCTAGCTGTTCATCTGGAAGCATGTTCAGATCAGCCTCTGTTCCCACATTTATTAAAGGACAGAATCTTGCCCCCTTCTTGATGTAACTTCTCCCCCCCCCCTCCCCTTACGGTATTAGTTGTTCTAGGTCCTAGCTCTTAAAAGAGATCCTAGAAATACCATTCATAGGTGTCTCCATTCTGAAGATATGACATTCACGAAATGCTCATTTTGTTGTTCTGAAGGGCCACCAAGAGCTTTGATTAAGGTGCCTTCTGAAGAAATTAGGCACGGGAACCTATGGTGGAGAGACCGCTGAACTTATGAAGCTAGGATTCAAGCTTCAAAAAGCATTGACTTTTCTTCGGGCACCATAGGTAGAGCTTGAGCTCCTAGAAATATCACCTTATGTATGGGAGACATGGCTAGATTTACAGTGCCTAGAAATAGCACATTATCTGCGAGAGCCATGGCAAGAGCTACTAGCTTGTGTATAGAGCATTGTGAAAGACTAGGAAAAGTGGAACCTACTCTGAGATTTTGATCCCTAAAAAACCTAAGATAAAACACAAAAGGGGTTCTGGAAGAGTTTTTCTTAAAGGTAGGTGAAATAAAAACCTATAATTTTATGTCAATAGTGCTTTGAAATGCAGAGAATGAGAGAGGAAATTACATTCATCTATATTTGTACGAAAATATATTATGCATTTATAATGCATAATTTTGTGTTGAAATGTGACTTTCTCAGAACCATTGTTTTTTTTTCATGGTGTAGTTTCTCTTTTCTTTGAATCACAGTTTGCCTCATCATTATACATACACAGTAGTATGCTGAATCAGAGAAATCATTCCCTAGAACGACACATATATCCCCCTTCATAGGGGGAGATAGACATGAAAGTCTGGGGGGGGGAGGCATGATGATGATGTCAATTCATATATATGGATATACATTAGATCAGTAGGCTCCACCTTTGATGCTGGGGGCATGTCTCCGTATCTCCACCCATGTTCCCTTCTAATTTATCCAGTGTTTCTTAAACTTTTGTAACACCCCCCCCCTCCCGCCTTTGTCATAGTTTTATCCACGGCTGCCCAGAATAACTTAATGCAGGGGTTCTCAAACTTTTTCCACTTGAGATGCCCCCTTTCCCCTATTAAATGCTTATCTGCAACCTCTGCCGGCTCCCTAGAGCTGTTTAACAAATATTTTCGAAAAAACTTTGTCAGGGTCACCACTCCGTGGGGCCTCTGACAAAGGTAGGAGGCACACTGTTTGAGAACCCCTGGCCTATTGTAAAAAAGAACGGAATGAGCAAGCATCAGTACACCAACGAGTTGCGACACCCCTAAAAAAGGTTTACGATGAGCCACATGTGCAACGCACATTTTGAGAATTCATTGAATATTTCTGAAATAAAATAATATAAATGCACTATATATACTTGTAGTTTTTTAAAGCAGAATTTCAAGCACTATTTGTTTTTCATTTCTAACAACACCATATTGGTGGTCTACACAGGGGCTGTCTTACGAGCATCAAAAGGGCTCTTTTGAGGCCTCCTATGTGTTTAGAAATGCCTGCCTAACAGTTTACTCTCGAAAATTTTAACTGGACCTCATTTTAACAAAATCCCTTTTGCACTTGCAGCACCTGGACCGGGCCTGGAATTGCCCATGTATTGCATGAAAAGTTTAAAAGTAACTGAAGATAAATATGTACTATTTCAGAAAAACAGTGTCCACAAAATGTTGAGTCTGCTCTTAAAAGTTTATCTAGTGTTTTTCAATTAGCACATATTTGAGGGCTTATGATACTTACTAATATAGACTTTGCCACAGTGTGGTTTTGCCAGCACTTACCCAAAGGCCCTTTGGTCAAACAACATGAGGGAAAAAACCAAGAACTCCCTAGTCCAGGGGTTCTCAAACTGTGTGTTGCCAACTTTTGTCGGGGGCACAGTGTGGAGCAACCTGAAGATTCTTCAAAAAGATTTTTTGTTAAACTGCTCTGGGAAGCAGCGGATAAGCATTGATTAGGAGTAAGAGTGCGTCGCAGATGGAAAAAGTTTGAGAACCCTTGCCCTGGTCTGTACCATTCATCACTCTATATATTTTCATTCATCTCTGATTTGTTATAAAACACACCCCATGAATTTATTTCACTAGAAATAAATATACATATACTGTGCACAATGCCTGCTTAAGTTTTTCAAATTTGAGCAGAACTCCCCTTTAAACAGTTTCTCCAAAGGAAGCCGGTAGACCATCAAACATAAAAATTATTTCAATCAATTCATACACCTGCCACTTTCACTTCGATTCTGAAGATGAGCAGTGGCATTTGAAACACATAATACACCTCAGACATACTTAAATACATTATGGACACATACCACAATATCCATCGCACACCAATTCATTTGAAGCAGTGTGGTTCCCAAACTTTTTGGATTCATGTCACCCTCTGCTTGCACGTCTGCAATCTATTAATATGTGATAGCCACTGTGCAATCATGTGGGCATCATGAAATGTCTTGGAAGTATATGTACGATTGAGTAATGGTATTGCATATGTGATATGTGTGCTTCCGATAAGAGTAACATGATGGAAAGCGATTAAATGGAAGCATGAAAAATTTTCTCTCATATCTTGGATTAATTTTAGGGAGAGAGAATGTATATTTTCCTTTTTTTTAATTTTATTATCCTATCATTTTTTATATTTTAATCTAAATATTTTTCAACCACTGTTTAGGGCCATTTCCCAGTTGTTCTTGGTGTTTGCATGTATAAGTACCCAAAACATAAAATAGAATTTACATTTTTTTAAATTAGTTAAAAAATTAAAATAAATTGATCAATTAAAAAGTAAATAATTTAATTTGAAAAATAACATTTACCGGAATCAAAATAAATGTAATTTGATTTTTTAAATTGAAAATTTTAAGTTCTTTCTACTAATGCGTAATTTTAAGTTTGCGCCTAAAACAGGAAGAAAAAATGGGGCCTTTCCAAATTTCGCACTAAAACCTGGCTACGCCAAGTCTCCTAAGAAAAGGATTGTTTAAAAGTTAGAGAATTTCTTCGATTGAAAAATGGAATAGAATTTATTTAATTTTTGAACTTGGTGTCAGGAGTGGGAAAAATAGCGGACAGGTTGGCCACTCCTGATCTGCGTAGTGTTTCCCAAAGTAAGCAATAACACTCACTGGAAGGTGATAGAGCATAGCGGGGGAGGGAGGGGGGCAAAAATAGTTACAGATACAATATATGACCTATGATGTAATATCTCTTTAACGGGTTACATGCCCGGTTCGAAATATCCAGTTAAAGCAGATAACAAGCAGGAAATAAACAAGTTTGTTTTGTATCACCTCAATTCCTTTATTACATTTAGTATATTTTTTTTGTAAATTTACATCAACACATGTTAACCTTCAATTTTTCGTTAAGAACAGTTTTACATTTAATTTTTTTTAGTTCAAAAATTAATTTTAGTAGATTATGGTTGGATCTCACCATAGGAAGTCCATGTTCTGCTGAGCATCATCTTTCCAGTCATAGACCAGGGTAAACATGATGTAGATCCTTCCAGATTAGTACTGCTAATTGAAGAACAAAGTTCTGGAGTTTATAGCAAATCGCCTGCAGTCAGCATCAGGCGAAGATATCTCAGAGATTAGAGATGAAAGTCCTTGGAGACTAGTAATACTAACATCATTGAATGTAAATCGGCATAGACTGACTCCTTCACGATAATCCATTCGGGGTTTCATCATTCAGAGCAGGCTGATAATAAGCTGATCGGTGCTGTAAAACTCATAAAAAGCAATTAGACTTTCATTACGAAACCTTTTGTGATAAAACCATTTTCACAGAACCAGCCTGGAAATGGAGAACAAGAGTTATTCAAGTTATGACATGACTTTTTTAGTTTAATGACCTCGGCCAATCATTTTGAGCTAACAAACAAGAAGTTATCAGAGTTAAAATGCAATGAAAAGAGAGTGATCGTGACAGTTTATGGCCGGTATTTAAAGAGAAAACTTTCTGCTTCACCAGTCATTTCATTTACATATGATTGCATTGCAGACCGGCAACATCATGATCAGCCTTGATCGTCGCCACACGACCACTGCTGACAACAAAAAACAAACATTTGTGTATTTATGCGATGACGATTTTGGACTTTTACGCCGGGGCCCATGGATACGTTACAATGAGTAAGTGATACTTTGGTAACAGTAATCATCATATATTTGATCAAGTCTAGCTCGACTGGCTTTAAAATTACAACAGTGATTTCTAAAACTCATGTGGATGTATGCTGCTCAGGCACGTTCCAAACTTTTGCAAAAACCATTCTAAATTAGCCATGCTCAAGGAAGAACACTTATGTGTGCATTGCTAGCATTCTGTTTCTTAGAAAAATTGGTGAAAACACGGGGAATAAAGATATTTATTTTGCCTATTTTTCTGATACAGAAAAGCATCAAGGAACTAATGAACTTACAAACTTTCAGCTTTATGTAGTTTTTTCAAACCTTTCATAAAACATTAAAAGTTTGTGTGGTTAAAGTACAATTTATTTTCATTTATATGTGTATAAATATTGTAATATATATATATATATATATTTCATTTTATGTAGATGATGGCTATCCAACTACCGCAGTTTGTGCAGTCAGTTGTGCAGAAGTTATTTTATTTGAATCTGATAAACTACCTGATGTGTAAGTTTTTTAATCTACTTCAGTAAAATATTTTGTTACAAAGGTGGCTACAAATTGGAATACATAGTCTTAAATTTGAATTATACAAAATGTCAGCATTTTACTGGCATTAAATATTTCCCCTAAAACAAGTTTATATAGCATTAGCCCCTCTAAATTCAACCTCTTTTCATAATTGAAGTGTATATGCAGCCATTCATTTGAATACGACATATGGTGTGGAGCCCTATCCAATTCTGCTGCTTATGTGATGTTTCAAGAAGAGTACACATCATTTTGCTCTTTTGCAAATAGCGTACTTTGTGAATTTATCTGCGAACAGTTTCTCTAACATTTTTTTACAATTTATTATACAAACCATCAAATTTCTCATCACTATCCGCACATCAACTAGTTTGTTCCCATTATCACTTTCATTGTAAGTTGCTAAGAATTGGGTAATATGTTAATATTTATAATACTATTCATGTGTATAACCCTTTAAGACTCAAGCATTCATTTTTTTGGAATTTTTATGATTTTTTTTGCATTTTTGGTACTAAAAAAACACATTAAAACATAAATATCAGCAAATTTTTATTTTTTCAAAATTTGAAATTTTTTTGTGAAGAAATAATTCATTTTGTTCAATTTTTTTCAGCCAAGATGATGCAGGACTAATCATATTCACATACAATTTTTTCCAGAATTTTATTGCTAAATTTTATGTAATAAATCACACTTATTCCAGAGGCACCTTTTCCTGGAAGTACCTCTCAACCCCCTGTAAGTTCAGCTATAAGTACTGTCCTCTGATGAAAGCCTTCAAAGTTCATATTCACCATATTTGTAACTCAAAACTTACAAGTCAGGGCTTAATTCCCTGAGGTTAAAAAAATTTCTACGGTGCGAAAGCAATCACCACATTTGCGCATGCAGGGTCTGAAAAGGATAAACCCCCTATTTTCAGAACCCAGTTTTTGGCAAAAATGGGTTCCTTATACACAATAAAATATGGTAAGTTAACTTGAATAGAAATCGCACTGCTAGACTAACTCCTGTTGAATTTTCGTGCATAAAATTTCCCAAATAAACTGAAGAGCCAAAAAAACTGGTACAGGCATGGGTATGCAAATAAAGAGATATGGAACCAATCAGAGTACGGTGCTGCGGTCGGCAACGCCTATATAACACAACAAGTGTCTGGCATAGTTGTTAGATTGGTTACTGCTGCTACAATGGCAGGTTATCGAGATTTAAGTGAGTTTGAACATGGTGTTATAGTCGGTGCACGAGAGATGGGACATAGCATCTCAGAGGTAGCGATGAAATTTGGATTTTCACGTACGAATATTTCACGAGTGTACTGTGAATATCGGGAATCCGGTAAAAAATTAAATCTACGACATCGCTGCGGCCGGAAAAAGATCATGCAAGAATGGGACTGACGAGAATCATTAAACGTGACAGACGTGCAACCCTTCCGCAAATTGCTGCAGATTTCAATGCTGGGCCATCAACAAGTGTCAGTGTGTGAACCATTCAACGAAACATCATCGATATGGGCTTTCGGAGCTGAAGGCCCACTCGTGTACCCTTGATGACTGCACGACACAAAGCTTTACGCCTGGGCCCGACAACACCGACATTGGACTGTTGAGGACTGGAAACACGTTGCCTGGTCTGACGAGTCTCGGTTCCAATTGCTTCGAGCTGATGGACGTGTACGGGTATGGAGACAACCTCATGAATCCATGGACCCTACATGCCAACAGGGGACTGTTCAAGCTGGTGGAGACTCTGTGATGGTATGGGGCATGTGCAGTTGGCGTGATATGGGACCCCTGATACGTCTAGATACGACTCTGACAGGTGACAGGTACGTAAGCATCCTGTCTGATCACCTGCACCCATTCATGTCCATTGTGCATTCCAACGGACTTGGACAGTTTCAGCAGGACAATGCGACACCCCACACGTCCAGAATTGCTACAAAGTGGCTCCAGGAACACTCTTCTGACTTTAGACACTTCCGCTGGCCACCTAAATCCCCAGACATGAACATTATTGAACATATTGAATTGCAATTTTGTTCCATAAATAAGAGATTAGCTCATTTTGCTTCCATTACAGATTCATAAGATTTGGTGGTAATTGTTTGTGTTTGTAAATCTCTCTGATTTGTTTCCCCTTTTCACGTGCCCTTTCAAATTTATAAAAGAAAAGTATTACAACAATATTATTTATATTCCTTTTTTGTACAGTTTTAAATGATAATTAGTACAGCAATACCTCAAAGTTATACAATAGGTGGGATAAATGATAACAGCATAAGTCAAATTCTGGTAAAATGGGGTAAAATTTTACATACAAATACATATCAATATTATTTGATTGACACAAAAATTTGAGAAAGGAACCTGGGGCTGTACTATCTACTCATGCTTATTGGGAATCCGATCTGTATCGATTATGACAATATAAGCATGAAAGGGAAATTTTTACTATCTACTCTATCTGCATTCTACCTCCAAAAACAAGCATCGCTTTTCTCAGAATATTCAGAAGAAGATAGGGATAGGGGAGACCCACTCCTTAAGCATCAGATGATAGTATTTTCTATTCTCGATGGCGCCGATTTAGTGAAAAATTTATTTCTTTGACTTGAAAATTTATTACGATGACTGAAGTAGTGTTTTCCTTGAAAGAAAACTGCAATTTTGTCAGTCTTTTACAATTGATTGGATTCAATTAGAAATGTACTCATTACCAAGTGTACTATACAGTGAAAGAGCTCACTACAACGATATAATGATAAATCCCTCTACAACTATATTTTTTTAGTCTTGTTTGAAAATGCAAATATACTGTCTCTCGATATAATGATAATCTCTCTAAAACACAATATTTTTTTCTTGGTTCGCAGAGTATTATATCGAGATTTCACTGTGTATTTTTTGATGATATAATTATATTATCCTAAAATTATATATATAAAAAAATAAATAAAGCAAAGTAATAATCATCCACATCCATCAAAATAGGCAATGAAGGACTACAATACATTTTTTTTCCAATGTGATTTTGGTAGTTCCTTATGAACTGAAGTACGGCTTAAAGAACTTCGATAAATTAATTAGAATGCTGAAATATCCTCATGAATAATATTTACATGCTGAAAAATATATTTAATTATAAAATAATGTACTCCTTTTGCTTTCCGTTCTCCCCATTAAAAAAGGGGAAAGAAATATTTAGCCAATAGCTCTGCTAACACCTTCCATTTTTAACGTTGAAGAATGCCAAAAAAAACAACAAATGTTCTGCACGTGCATCAAATATAAATTTGGGTTGCCACTGTTGCTGAACAAAAAATTCAGTAAATGTATAGTATTAGTTGTATATAACCAAGCTTAATTTTGATTGGTCAGTGATCGATTGGCCAAAGGGAAAAATCGCTTTTCCCTGTGTGAAAAGCGATTTCTTTAGATTTTTCCTCTTTCGCGTCACGTGATGGTAAGGAGTGAGTCTAAGAATAAGAATAATCCGAAAAATGATACAGAGAAATTGAAGTCATGCTTATGAACCTGTGCTTATAATTTGGATGGGATGAGAATAAGCATGAGCAGATAGTACAGCCCCTGTCTTTTGGTGAAAATCCTGATCAAAACTGGGGTTATTCCCACACTGTATTCAATAAAAAGTTATTTTGATATTAACAGTTTCTCATAAAATCTAACTTGCCTTGTGGCTGCTATGAGGTTTTTAAAACAGTCTGTATTAACTAAAATCTGTAAAAACAAACTTCATGTGTAGTATTTTATAACACCTAGGTCTCTGGATGAAGAAGTTGCTCATGCTTGTAGGAAAGAAAACTTTTACCCATTATTTGACATTGAGTGAGAGTTGCAGACCGGTGAATTGTAATTAATGAATATTAATTAAAAGGGTTTTTTTTAGATTAGCAGTAACATAGGACATCAAGTCAGACTGTGACCAATCTGTAAAAATGGTTTATGTACAAGTTTTAGGGGGTTCCATGTCTAAATCAGGACAAGTTTTCATGATTGAACAAATCTTAGTTGATTATCATCACCATCTCAACAATAATCCCATGATTATGCTTGAATTTGAAAAATGTTAATATGTTTACAGAAAATCGCTAAAGTCTGAGTTCACGTAGGTCAAGTTATTACAATTTTTGGATGAAAATATCTACTATTGGATGCCTAAAAAAATTGAAATTTATGAAAATTTATGTTCTTTCTTGAAATAATCAATTTACTACTTTATTCTTCAAATTTTAGATTTGTTATGATAAAAAATGAAGCATTAAAAATTTTTAACAATTATTTTACTCCTTATTTACTTTTATGTGTGTTTTAAATTCTAGGTGCTTTAGATTTGCTAAACAGTTTTATATGGGGTTTGTAATGATCTTTTTCTTTTGTCAACCGAAGTGGAAGTTACTGTACATGAATTCATTCTCTAATCCATTTGCATCACCACTGTAAATATGCTTCTCACTTCATAAATCTGGTGCACTCAACTCACATTCTGTCTACATCATTATTCATCGATAACAAAACTGCTTTTTTACATACCAGTAGTATTCCAACTTAAGGCAGCAGCATTTGGCAAAGAAAGTACAAAATCAGTAAATCATTTGAGACAACAGAAGAACTACAGTATTTGAACTTGTTTGAATTAGTTGAGCCATGTAACCTCTAAGTTTTTTTTAAATATAATTTCAGAAACACTGACAGATTGTTTCACATTTTGCCCAGATTATACCACTTTCAGTGATGAGGGAATATATAAAAATTTGCCGATTGTTCCACTTGCAGATGCCAATGAGTTAATTGATCTTCTACTTTTATAGTTACCACAGGGTATTTTCAAATGTGTATGCTCATAATATAACCTAGAAATTGGTATTTAAAAATTGCTTAAAATTACTCAATTAGTTTTTGTGAAGTTTGGTATATGCCCAAAAAGTTTTATTAACAATAGAAATGAAAGATCTCCCTATAATTTTCATTGTTACATATCATATGGTGTTTTATTTTTCTCTTTTTCTCTTGTACAGTGGAGGAGTGTTTACACCTGGTGCAGCTCTTAGAAAAACTACATTGATTGAAAAAATGAAAAATCGTGGTCTTACATATACTCTTCAGGATTCCCTTGTGTAACAATAATACTTTGATTCTTTTCCCTAAACTGTCTCTTCAATGTTATTTTGAGGTTGAAAATTTTTTTTTCTTAATTCTTAGTGTTTCTTATTTTCTGTGTATTATTTCTGGATTCAATATTCATATCCTCAAGAAGTTGAATAAATTAAATTTAATGTAGAGTTTTTGAAACAAGATCATCATAGAAACAATTTATTATTGAAATACTATATGTATATATATATACACACACAGTCGAATCCCATTATAACGAACTCCAAGGGACTGAAGAAATCATTTCGTTACAAAGGAATTTCCGATTTTACGAATTTAATATTCGGCAATAGAAAATTTTATTACAGAATTTGATTCTAAGAAAAAAATTACTTATTTTTACGTTCTAGGTAATAAAAATAATTAAGTTAAATTTCAAGAATGAATCAAAGCAACTTGAATCAATAAGGCATTGAATTTTTTTGGATAAGTTTACTTAACATATTTAAGACAAATAATCCATGATTTTTTTTTTGTACAAGTATTGTGAAAGGCGAGGAAACAACAAAAATTCCTCTAAAGTATACACATGCTTAAATGCATGCAATGCTTGAAACAAATGCTTTAAAGATTTCACATCCAAAAACACATGTAAATTCCAGTCTTTCCTTGTATTAGTGGGCTAGTAACTGGCACATTTTGGGAATGATTGTCCTAAAACCACATGTTTTCCTGGAAAATGCCTTGTAAAGACAGCTGAATGAATGAACGGCAGAACTTTGCCATTGGACTTATCCCGTTGCCGAGATCTCTTCCTGCCCAGCTTCATTGCAGAGTCTGGAACACTTTATTTTGTGTCAAAAAAAAAAGAAAAAAAAAAGATACAAACTTTTACAACATATTTTCCCCGGACAATTGGGTACTGTCTCTCGCGATTAACAAATTTTGTGGTGATTACAGATGAGATGGGATTAGGAGTTGGAGAAGTTTCAGGGTTTAGTTAAGGTGAATGTACACATATTAGGATGGAGGTATGTTTTAAAAGCAATTGAGCGCCCCCCCCCCATGCCATCTCATCTGTTATCTTACACTTGCCATATTATATACACAGGATACAAAAAGAAATGAGAATCTTATTGCGAAATAATATATATATATATATCCATCGGAGCGAGTCATCTCGCTTAACACCTTATTGGTGAGCAAATGGGTTTGATAACTTGCGACTAGACGCCAGCATCAGTTTTATTGGGTTGAGTTCACTCGCTCCGGTGGATTTAATGAAAATATACAAAATAGAAGTATTATGTGGGGGAATATATACAATTAGGGGGATCACCCGTGGCATCTCGCTTAGCACCTTATTCGGTGAGCAACATGAATACAACAATATGAGTAGGCACGTGTGTTGTGGACATGAAATGTATGAAGAACTTGAATAGAGGAAAGAGAAATACACATATACACACATTTATATACATATATATATAACTGCCAGGTCGAGTCGTCTCGCCCTAAACCTATTTTGGTGAGCAATGTGGGCTTGGTTTAAATGGGGGATTGATTGTCTGGAGAGAGCCATAGCTAAGGATCAGCTTCGGCCTTGGTGTTTTGGTTGACTCGATCTGGCTGGTTATTGTAAAGACAGCTACATCCACATCTTAAAAATTCAAAAGTATTTTCTCTACGGGATCCTATGACTGCTATTTGAAATTTCAACTTGGTCTGATTTTTCAAAAATGTTGAAAGATTAGATGGAGACATACGATATTTTAATGCACATTGTTTTTATTTATTCCAGCATCAACTTCAGAATTTATCTTAAGCATTTCTTTAATCGAAAACTGTTTCCTTTTGAGGCCACTCATTTTGAAACAGAGGAAATATTCCTAAAATGTAGCATCGGCTTACCACAGATTTCATTTCTTTTTCACGCACTATATTGGTTAACACTTCTTCTCCAACAGTTCAGCAAGTTCAGCTCTAAAACTGATTTTATGGGACCATTTTTGGAACGTTCTGTACTCTATTGTTGATTTTCAGAAAAAAGATTTTTCATTTCACAAATATCAGAATCAGGAATGAATTGTTTCTATGCAAACTTATTTAAGGACTAGAAAAGTTTTAGTTACAAGATTTTCGCTATAACCATATTTGTTAAAACAGGATTCGACTGTATATATATTTCAGCTTTATGTATATACTTTTTTGAATTATTTTGTGACAAAATCTGTTGAAATAACTCTAACAAAGAGTTGGGTCATACAGCATCAATATTTCTTTAGCCACTTTTTAAATTGTTTATAATAATAAATCTTTACTTTATTTATTGATTATTTAATAAGCTCATTCCATAACTCATTCCAAAAATTTTTTCCCAGTCTTCCTTGCAGGAGGTAAATAAAAATTTGTATTTAATATTTGTATATTGATTGTGTTAACTATAATAACATAATAAATATTTGATTTTTTTTTCTATAATGTTTTCTGTTGATGTACCTATTCTTTATTTATAGCTTAGTTGTTCAAATGATCTTCAATTGGATGAGTTGTACAGATGAAAGTGTTTGGATTATTTGGTGAAACATGTAATGATTGAGATAGATTGATAAAGAGGAAAGCCTTTTTTAAAATTAGATCAGTTTTTAAAAGTTATTTAGCTCATTAGTTCCCCCCTTCTCAGAAAACAAATTTCATGCCCCTTTGTTGTGCCATCCCTTAGGATCTTATTTTGTATCTGTAGATACTAACACCTCCACCTACAGAACTGATATTACCTACTTTGGCAAACACTGGAATAGATTAAAATTTTTAATTATTTCAAATCCTGCTTGAAATTTTCTCATCGATCATTTTTGTCACTCCACTGCCATTTTCTGCACACAAGGGCTAATTAGACCGGGACCTACAATTAATTGGTGATTCCGAACAGCAGCCTTTTTTTATACTCACAGAGAGGTGAGTGTTCTAACCCCTCAATATGGGACTCCCTGCAATAGCAATTTTTTTTAAATTTGCACCACTTATCGAATTGTAAGTAGCATTAATGATTAACTTGTAACCGATAAATGCTGCAACAGATTAAATCCTTCTGGTTTGTTAACCCTTGAACTGCTTCCATTATGTATAAATGACTGCTGGATCATCCTCTTTGTGGCATACGAATATAGATTCTATTTTTTTTTTTCATTATTTCCCTTTTCTCTGACAGGAGCGCTATTCTCTGCTTGTACTGTATTTCCCCTGCCTTTTGTTCAATCTGTGCAACGTCAGAATTTTATTGTCATCTATTTTTCACAAAATTCTCCTAAAACTGAAAAAACGATTTTTTTGCTTGTGTTGGGCACACATATCTCCGAATTTTCATATTTTTGAAATAGCTTAAGAAACCGGTCATATACAGGGTGTCTCATCAAGACTGCCCAAATTCTGCACAGCCAGATTTCTCGCTTGGAATACATAAAAAATGCCCAAAGAACTGTACCTGTATGATGCATAGTTTTCGAGAAAAATGCAAAAGAAATGTATGACATCATATCTGGTGCTATATCAAACGACAGCTTGACGTCATTCCACGGCATGCGCATGCATGTCTTGATATGGGCAGTAGACATTTCAAACATCTTCCTGTGTAAACATATGCAAATACCGATGTTCATGTTTGCAATAAAGTTTTTTTTCTTGCACTGGATATGGTGTCATACTTTTCTTTCACATATTTCTCAAAAACTATGGGTTGTACAGTTCCATTTTTTATGTATTCCAAGCAAGAAAATCTGGGTGGTCTTGATCGGACACCCTGTATATACACATACTGTATTTTATTATTTTAACTAGGGTGACCATATGACCTGCATTTTCCTGTAATTTTAGTTGTCATGTTTTTTTTTTATAGATGTCCTATATTTTCAACAAAAGCCTAGTTAAATTGTTATTTTTCACTGAAATCAAGGATTAAAATTGCTTTCTCAACTTATAAATCATAATATAAATCAGTGTTAATCTCATATGCTGCTTTTTTTTTCCATAGAGAGCACTGCCATTTCTAGTACTGTAGTACAGAGGTACTGACATGAAAATATTGAGGAGGCTGAAAGTTGTGTCAGTTGTCCCATATAAACATGACTCAAGCCCATATGTAGGAGGAGTGAAGTGCATTAATTATTGGGGGGGGGGGCTTTCAAATCAAGCACAACTCCAGTCTATTGCCATGGAAAGTTTACCACTGAGTGAGTTGCGACTGTGTGTACCTAACAGTCTGAATGTGTGTATATAGTGTTTGATTTTTCAGTGTTGTGATCAGCCGCTGTGGTGGTCGAGTGGTCATAATGACGGACTCGCATTGCAAGGATCCGGGTTTGAACCCCACCGTCGCCATAGTGGTGGTCGGCTGAAGTTGGTTTCCTGTGGTTCCCAACTTCGAGGCACAAATGCGAGCTGATCTCCCTATTGAAAAGTCTCGCCACAGAGAGCAACAGGCCTACAACGATTAATTATTCAATTATTACACTTCACTCATAGTTAGAAAAACTGGTGGCAGATGGCAGCACTACACATAACAAGCATTACAGAGAAACAAACTTCACGCCAGGTTTCACTACACGTACACACACATTCCCGCATGTACCAATTCGTTAGAGGTTCCGCAGAGGAATATGGACGAGGTGCATGTGTGGTTTAGTAGTAGTAGTGTTGCGATCAATATTTCAGATGTGAAGTGTAATGATTGAATATTTTTACCATTGTAGGCTTGTTGCTCTCTGTGGCGAGACTTTTTAACAAGGAGATAGGCTCCCATTTATGTCTCAAAGCCGGGACCTACATAAAACTTCAGCTGACCACCACTGCACTGCTGATGGATTCAAACTCAGGTTCTCACGATACGAGTCTGTCACTATGACCACCATATTAGGTGCCGCGCCCATGCGGTAGTACTTCATTTCTTGACATAGGTGATTTTTCAACTTTTATAAACACCCCCCCCTTCTTATTTTAGATCATAGTTGCCCTATTCTTATGCTATACCTGTAGCTTCTATCCCCCCAAAAACATTTTCTGTTGCCTTTTTTTGTAAACACTGTTTTAAATTCTCAATTGCTTACTTTCCGAATTGAAATGGGAAGTGTAATGTTCAATTTTCAAATTTGCTCCCAGCATATTAGAAAATGAGCACAGTAGGCTGAGAATCAGTTAAATTGATGAGATGCGGTTGAAAAAAAAAAAAGTAAAATTTTTTCTCTCACCAGATGGAAAAGTAAAGGGTGTTCCATAAATTCGTAAATAGTTTAGAAACTCATAAAAATTGAAGGAACTTTTGTATATTTGAATGTGGTTTGTGAAAAAAAGGGGCACTTTTTTGACACTGAAGAAACTTTAGTTTAAATTTTTGTCTGCACAAAAGCAAATCAGTGGAAATTGCAAATCAGAGTCCTGTAAAGTGTCGGGTGTATGATTCACAGCTCATTTCTGAATTTTCCTGTTTCTGATTCTCACGTAAGGTGTGTTGATTATTGGTGGATGAAGCACTATTGGTGAAGTTGTTTTACCGCACCCATGAATCACCGGCTGAATTTTTATGAATGTTTCAGACACAGAGAAGAGATTGAAGAAAGGAGGTCGATGGAGGACACGTGCAGCACCCTCTTTGACAAAAATTTGAACAATTTTTTTTCTGTACCAAAAAAAACTCCATGAGAAGAACGTTTTTGCAAATTGTATTCAAATACACCAATTTTTGCAGTTTTATGAGTTTTTAAACTATTTACTAATTTATGGGACACCCTGTATATCTTCAGTTATTTTGCACAGTTTAAGGCAATTGTGCTCAACCTTCGGAAGCCCGCAGCCCAGTTGATTTCTTTTTTTATGAGTGGAAGGACCAGACATACACATGACTAAGGTGGAATGATGAAACACTCCTAAAGACAATTGCTTAAAAACTAGATTCTACTTCACTTTAAGTAAGCTTGCTCCTATCCAAGTTTCTATAGAATTTTTAGACTTGAATACGTCTTTTAAATCATTGACGATACTGTAACTGTAAGCAGGGCCGCAACTAGGGGGTGCAGGACTAGAGAGGGCGCAAATTTCACTCTTTAACCTTTCCTTCGACATTATGAGGGGGCGCCAAAATGCGTGCTTGCCCCGACTGACCAAGCATCTAGTTGCGGCCCTGACTGTAAGACCAGACGTGGCCCAGGCTCTGTTCCATGAGGGATATAAGCCCTTTACCCCGAGGGGTTGGACCACGCTGGGAACATTCGCAAAAGTTGCGTTACGAAATTCTTTAAACGCTCGTATTTCAGGAAGGACTCAACGCAAGTCAAAAGCAATGGTATCGTCAGATGCACATTGCATTCAGTGATACCGCTCCCAGACCTGCCAACTCTCCGGATTTAGGCGGGAGACTCCGGGTTTTTCATCCTTCCTCCTGCTCTCCAGATTTGTTAAAATTTCACGAGATTTTGGCAGAAAATTAGATTTTACGTGAGCTTTCACGTTGTCGTGACGTCAATAACCGCCGTCGCCGTTATAGAAAACACCCATAGAGGACAGCTGTGGTCATTTCCATCGAGCAACCATAAAAAAAAGTCTTGGTGACCGCATTTAAGCAACTGGCAAAGACGTGACATTGTTTACGTAGCATTTATCGGCAATCATTTATCAGGGGCAAGACCTTGGTTGCCGAAATTCCATGGATAAAAGCAAGTTTTTTCGTCAGCAGGTTTGTATTTTGAAGTTTTTAAAATTGTTTCCTCCGATTAAAAATGTCTTTAGAAAGAAAATATAAAACTTTAAGCTATATAAAGCTAAATATATAAAGCTTTTAAGAGTTCATATATATCCAAGATCCTTATAGCATCCACGAAAGGAAGCACTTATGTTTTATGAACAGTATGTAGATGTAGATGTGATTTCTCTGTTCTGCATGGAAAGACTGACATGGAATTATATTCTGCTCAGGGGCAATGCAGAACCTACCTTGGGGTGGAACTTTTTCTTGTTTAAAAAAAAAAAAAAATCGATTTTTTTTTTTTTGATCTAGTCTGTGAGTGCCGGAGGGAGGGGTACCCCCCTCGGGAGAATCTCCGGATTCCAAAAGTTGGCACATCTGCGCTCCGGTTTCAATATTAGCACCAAGCCCGTTAGCCTGATTCGTAACATTGTTTTCCAATATATCTCGCGCAGTTCGCCGTTTTTAGGCGGGTTTTCTTCGAGCATAGAAGAGGAGAATATGTTACTGCATTATCAACGCTGAATTTTTTATTACAGTAAAACTTAGATTAACCGTCGCCGTCCGGACCAAGGCTGTGACGGATAACAGAAATTTCTTAATACATACGTACAGTAACGTACGTTTCACTGAGGCCTTGGGACGAAAATCAAATCCTTTAAAAGTGAATAATGCATACATATTGTATTTAATTATACACAAAACGATGAATATATACTTCAATATAAAGTTAGCCCAGCAGTGGCGACATTAAAGATAGCGTCCTCTTTGTTGTATCTCTTCCAAAATTCTTTGACAGTTATGGCATCAGTTGAAAGCAAGCCTTCGATAAAAGCTTTTCTGTAATGTCGCTTCATATTTTCAATTATGCCCTGGTGCATAGGCTGGACAGGTGGAGTTGTATTCCCTTGGAGAAAGAGGCATGTTATTTTGCCATCATCACTTTTGATTTCACAAGAGGGGTGTGTCGGGGCATTGTCCATAAACAGCAGTGCTTCCTGCGAACTAACTTGCTCCTGCTCTAACTTGAGGCACGAAAACGCTGTAGAAGCATTCTGAAAAAATTGTTTGGTCCATCCAAGCACTTTTTTGGGCATAATAGTTCACAGGCAATGCGTTCATATTTAAATTTTTGAAAGCATTTGGTCTTTTGGATTTACCAATTACAAGAAGGGGTGCTTACCGGTGGCATTTGCACAGACCATCATAGGCGTACGTAGAATTTTCTCAGGCGGGTTTTCAATTTTTTTTTCTTCTCGGGGGGGTGTTTACGTTTTTTCCTGCAAAATAACACTATAACCTCGGCTTGAGGGTGAAGGGGGTTAGAACCCGAACCCCTCCCCCTTTGCGTACGCCAATGCACACCATAGCAGTGATCCGATGTTTTTGGACCTTAAGACCTGGGACTATTTTGCCCGTATATTTTTTTCAGAAGATGACGGATAACAGAAACTGACGGTTAATCGAAGTTTTACTGTATTTATATGGGCTTTTATAATTAACTTCCAGTAATCCTGTGATTTCGCTAATTCGGCACACCCTAGTATGATATGTGCCAGATTAGCGCGAGTGTACGGTATTGGTCTGTCACGTGAAATACGGGACGATCCTATCTTTCGTGAATCCAGGGGGGGGGGGCAATTGCCCCCACCAAAAAATTAAGGAAAAATTTATCTTTCCTGTAAAATAAGGGACGACAAAACGAACCTGATTGTGTCTACCGCCACTACATCCGCAGCTGAAGGTGCTTGTCTTGGCTTCATTCACAGATGATGTCTGCCTCAGCTCCATTCACTGCTGAAGATGACTACCTCCGCTTCATCTGTAGCTAGAGATATCGCCTCGGGTTTATTTCCGCTGATAATGTCTGCCTCGGCTCCACTGAGTAGCTGGAAATATCTGCCTAGGTTTTATTCACAGATGAATATGTCTGCCTCTGCTCATGCGTGAATCCGAGGAGATCGTCAACGATTCGGCAACTGCCCCTTCAAGAGCCAAAAATGCGGGGAGATTTATCTGTCCCATAAAATACGTGACGATTCAACGAATAAAGAACTCAAACATTAAGTCACCCCTCCCAACGCATAACTAGATCCTCGCCTGGATCCTATGAACCTTCACAAATAATCGTCTCTCCCGACTTATCAACCTGGATCCTAGCCTGGCCGCGTAATTACAATTCCTACTTTCTTAGTAACACAGGAAGCATTAGCACGCCAGTGATTGGTTACTGCGAGCAAAAAAGATAGCAAGAAGTTACGAGAGGCGGAGTTTAGGGCGAAACTGAGTTTCAAGGTTCATTAACGAAAAATGAAAGGATTTTTTATTGAATCAGTAAATGTGTGTGTGTGATAGCTGAGCCCAGCTTCGCGAGCTATTATTATTGTCTTCTCGATGCACGCGAACCGCATTTGATTAAATCAGAAACAAAAATAGAAATATTGTTTGGTAAATCAGTAAATGACAGCAAAGATGAAAAAAAAAAAATTGGATGGGTTTCAGACCGGGGAATCGAACACAACTTTCGGTACGTGAGTCTCGTACTATAACCATTACTCCAACGGTGGTTGCCGGATTAAAGCACAATTAAATGTATCTATTGTTAAACGTCGAAAGCAAAAATTTCACCGGAACAGCTTTGGTATAAGGGACACGCCAAATTGGCGACTTTTTTTCAGGCGATAAGTTGCCATCGTTGGCGCACTCTGGTTTGTTGTTGTTCTGCTGGGTTGTCGTTGTTCCAGAATGTTCGTAGAATTCTGCCAGTCGGTGGCGCTGACTGTTGTTTTTCCATGTTCTTAGCGTCCTAGCGCGTCTTTCAAACGGGTTTCACTGCCATTTTCAAACTGGTTTTCTCTTTTTCTCATTCTATCCTCTCTCTTTTTTTCTTCCAAATGACGTCACTTAATAGCCGCGGCGTTTTGAAAAACCGTTGGGATAGTTCTTCATATTTTCTCTTCCTTCCGTATATATGATGTAGTGTGTGTGTCGGATTAATTGGAATTTTTTTGGATATCTTTTCCCTCAGGTTGTACCTTTAATATTTTCCAATATTTATTCTTTTCTACATGCAGGATGCCCCTGCATTCTTTTTATTTTATTTATTTATTTTATACCGTTGATTATTTATAAGAACCCGGATTCTCGGAAAGAGAGTCCGGGCTTTAATTTATAATACATAGAATATTTTTATTTATACAGCAGGACCGTTATTTATTCACAACGGTCCGGGTTTTATTTAAACCCTGATTTCATTTTTTTTTATCCAGTTTTATTTTTTAAATACTCCACAGCTTATTTTTGTTTATGCCATTTGTTTTTACTGTTTTCTATGCTGGCGACTTTTTTTTTCTGGCGCACATAGTGTCTGGCGGCTTTTTCTCGGGCCGTCTGACATATTTGGCGCCGGAAAAAAAAAGTCGCCGAAAATCGCCAACCTGTCCCTTATACCAAAGCTGTTCCATTTCACCATGTGTGACATAATGGTTCATCACTCATTTCGGCCAATCATGATGTGCTAAATTTCTACAATGTAGCTAGAAATGTAAGGATTGTTTATAAGCCGCCTGGCCCTCCCGTGATGTCACTGACGCACGTCAAATTTTATTTTTAAATACCAGAAATTGCAGAAAAGGACGTGTAAAATTTATATTCACCAACGCCAGTATATTCAACATTCAGCATACTATACTTTACCTCTTCAAGAGTTGAATTTTGTGATGATGTTGTGTTCTGGGAGATGTCACTTTATTGTGAACATCACCACCATGGGCGTACGCAAGATTTTCTCAAGGGGGGATTAAAATTTTTTTCTTTTTCTGAAGGAGGGTTTTTTAAGTTTTTTCATGAAAAATTAACACTATAATTTCGACTCGCGGTGAAACCACAACCACTCCCCCTGCAATGGACATCTCTGCAACCACGAAAAGACAGGAGGGGGTTGCGCAAAAATGCATGCACGCAGAGAAAATTTTTGTTTATAAAATGTTTTGAACTCTAGCTTAGATTCATTACGAGCAGGAATTTTAAGGAAATTCGAATAGACCAATCAAATAGCTTCATTTCACAAGCAATCAATCGGAACGTTGCATTAAGGCGGAAACACATTACACTGACGTGACGTGTAACTACGCCACGTCAGATGGCACGGGATCATATCGGACATTATATGGTGTGTACACTGGTCTGATGTTTTATGAGATGCATTAAGGCATGATGACGAATTTGTGAAATCTTATTTGTGGAAATTCTGTGACGTACAAATTATGCGACGTGGAATTTTCACGAATCAGAATTAACCACTCCTCTGGCATGATGGGAATTCACGTCACGTCAGTGTAGTCAGGGCCGATCTTAGATCTAGTGGCGCCCCTCCCCCCAGGCGCGAATCCAGAGTGATGTGTCGGAGGAGGCAATTTTTGGAAGAGTTGATGAAATTTTTGCTAGTTATTACTGTCCCGGATTCATTCGACCATATCACTCTTGGTGTCGGGAGTTTTCTCCATCGCCCCCACCTCTTGGTTGGATATTACGGGACGATGAAGTCGGAAAAGCTTTCTTCCTAGAATGGGATTACTGCTATTTAACTTGTAAACAAGCATAAAAACCCAACTTGTTTAAAAACATTAAAAAAGCAAAACGTCACACATTTATGCATAATTATTTTAATTGAATTTTATGGTAAAATGCGTGTGTGGGTGTACGTATCACGTACGGGCTAAGCGGCTAATAAAAGTGGTTAAATTAAAGTGACATTTTCGCATGATTTCTTTCATATTTATAAAACTCGTGAACTTCATTTGCAATTATCCCTTTCAGACCTAGTACTAAGAAATACAAGGGGCAGGCAAACACCAGCTAAGGGCCCTTTCACACGGAGCGGATGCGGGTCCGGAAGAAGTTTTAACAATTGGAATATACTGCGCCTTTCAGACGAGCCGAAAAATCTCCGCACCTAGGAAATGTTCATGCGGGTCCGGACGTCGTCCGCATGTGTCAAAACCTAAGTGCGGGCTCCGCATCCGCACATAGAAGTTTTGACAATAGGTTTATTCGGAGCTATTCAGACGATGCGGATGCGGAGCGAATTCGTCCGCATCTTTGGCTACTTTTTGAAGGTGATTTTTCACGGAATTTTTTTAATTATTTGCCATAAATACCCTTAAAAACACCATATGATGGTCCCTGCTCATTAATATAATGTACCTACATACGTGTATCCCTTCGTTTCCTTCTGAGATTGAGATATAGCAACTTTAACTGCCTTTTGTCCATATTTCACAATTTTATACAATAAAACCTGCCAACAACGGCCACTGACGGGACCAAAACTATAAGCCGTTCTGTTCATTACGAATATTTAATTGACTGCATACCTTAATAACTTTTAAATTTAATTTAAAAATTTTAATTTTTTTCTTTTTAAATTTTTAAAATTATTTAAAAATATCAATATCTGAAATATTATTTTAAATATTTGTTATGTTTTTAAATTTTTAATCTGTTAATTTTTTTAAACTTTAAAAAAAAATACTTTTATTAAACAACGTTATCCACGTACGGTGTTCACTCAGGGACGGATTAAGTCGTTTGAAGACCCTAGCGCTTGAATATTTTTGGTGGTTCCCCCGATACCTACAAGTATATTTTACTCAATATTCAGTCTATAAACTGAAAAAAAAATGAAATTTTCTATTTCAGAAGTGAGACTAATCTAATGATGGGATTTCACTCTAAAAGGTTTATGAAAGTTATTTTATAAAACTTGAAAAAAGCAACTAATAAATTTATCGGTAGCATTTGCTCGAATGCAACTGATAAATTTATTAGTTGCTTTTTTAAAAGAATTATTATAAAATTTTTATAGTGTAATCCGTACTTGAGGCCGGGATTATACTATAAAGTTTTGTAAAAGATCTTTTATAAAACTTTAAAAATTCAACCAGTAGGCGCATCGGTTGCATTCAAGCAAATGCAACCGGTGATCTTAATGGTTGAATTTTTCACGTTTTATCAAAGAGCTTTTACAAAACTTTTATAGTGTAATCCCGGCCTAAGACAGAATTGTGATGTAAATATTTCTAAGCACAGGCATTTTGAAAGTCCCAACCCCTCCCTTTTTTTATACTTGCAAATTCTTTGATATTTGCTGAATTTTTTTTTTTTTTTTGGAACATCGAATGTTTTGGATGTTTTTGGATTGGATTTTTCGAACATTGGATGTGTTTTTGGAATTTTCTTTCATATTTTTCGAAAATTTTTTGAAAATATTTTAAGATATTTTCTCCCATCGACTACTTGTGAGGATCGGAATGGAGGCATCTTTAGGCTCAATGATAAAAACCACCAAAGAATGCCTCTAGGCTGCCTATGGGCACTGAATCAGGGGTGAAGGAGAAAATAATTACAAAAATTGCGAAAAAACAGTTTTTATGCACGAATTTCGAACTAAAGATGCGGGCGATTCGTCCGCATCTTCAGTGCTCGTTTGAAAGGGTATGCGGATCCGCGTTCGCTCCGTGTGAAAGGGGCCTAAAGCACCGGGCCCTGCAACTTGGGCAGGCCCGTAATTATTCTGAGGCGAATGGGGGGGGGGCCCCCCTTGTAACTCCTCCTTTTTCTGGGCATAACCATTTCAAGGAGACTCCAAGAAAAAACTGCCCCCGAGAAAGCACGCTACGGCCCTGGGGAAGGGGCTCCCGAGCCAAGTGGTTTTTCTGAGGCCCTACCTAGTAAACTCTAGAAAATTTTAACTAGATCTCATTTTCGTGAGGCCCCTCTACTCTTGAAGTTTCCGGGCCACTCCTGGGTGGGCCCATGCGTTAAGACGGCACTGGGAAGGGGTTGTTTTTTTTTTCTCTGTAGATTTTTTTAAACCTCGGGGACTTTGGCTTTAATTTCCACGATAACGCACAATTCTTGAAGTTTGGGCTGAACATCACTGAGGTTAAAAAAATATCTAAAGTGAAAAGAAGCAACCCGCACGTTTGTGCATACATTGTCTAAAAGGATTATGCATAATCGCCGGTACAAATTATAAATGTTGCGAACTTTATCAAACTTACCGAGACAATTAATGATTATGCATTATCGATATGCTTTACGGATTCAACGCACATTTACCGTAACATACATTTAATTCTATATTTCTTCAGCTTCAAAAAATCTCATTTCAAATATACGAAGACACATGTCCGAAATTTCTCTAATTCGAAATGGATCTGCCGCCGCCCCCTCTTTGTTTTGGATGTGAGCTACATATTTCCATGGCAGTCCCAATTAACCTAACTATTCTGCTGCGTATAGTCCGTGGATTATACATTGAAATAAAAACAAAACTTCGGATCGATTGGTAAGAGACAATTCTAGGCTATGGTGTCGCAAGGAATTTTTCTCTAACAGGGTTGTTAATAAATGGAATAGCTTATCCCGCGGGTAGTAAATTCAAACACAATCGACAAGTTTAAAAAGAAATACGATAAACATATTGGGGTAAATCAAGAAGCTATCCATACTTAGAATAAGACAACCATAAATACATTTTTATGGGCATTGTATAATATTTTATCATGTATATATATTGTTTGTAATTGCATTTTTAATTGGGTTGCTGTACATGGGGCATCCATACTTGTTATGGGCCATCTTTTTCTCAGCCACCTCGTTGGGCATTTTGTCTGTTGTGGATTTGTATTTGTATATGAATTTCTTAGTGTGGATCAAAGCTACGAGTTTTAACTTCGAAGCGGCTTTAGCGTGGATAAACCACTGCATCTTATCTACACATTTTTTTTCTGAGAGAGAGGTTTCATTAGTTTACGTTAAAAATTTATTTTCAAAAACATATATTTTTTAAATATTTATAGATGGGGTAGATGTTAGTACAAAAATTGACATTTTCTCTACAAAACCGTATTAAACAACCCCCCTCCTCCTTGAGAGCGATTTTATATTGATAAATGAAATTTTCTCATGTGGGTTATATACCGCTGCGGTATATAACCCACGGTGCCTTTTTTCCTGAAACTAGCGAAGTTTGTATCTGCGGATTATAAGCAGCAAAATTCGATAGGTTTTGTTTAATTCTTATTCAAGACTAACGTCTAGGGACTGAGGAAAAAAGAAAGAAATAACTTACCTTCAAAATGACTCTTTAAGATAATTAAAATTCTTACAACTCTTATAGAAAAGTAATGCAACGAAAATTAAAATCGAAAATTTCACCAGGATCAACAGATTTTCATTTCGATGGAATTTATATAGACGTTTTTGGCCCTTCTTGAAAGTCGGTTGGCATATCTTGTCACGCAATTTCGGCATTTATTTGTGATTACTACCTTACTGCATCCTTCATGCTGACCGACCACTCCAAAGCAGGGCAGGACTGTCACCAAAATATCCCCTCCAATCAAGCATTTACGAATTTGAAGTGCTAACAGTCTCTCGCGATAGGGGGGTATATATTATTATACATATCTACACTATTGTTTTTTTAGATTTGAACAGCAACCGCAATGGCCCAACCCCACATAAAAATTCATAAAAAACGGAGAAATAACAATCGTTTTACATTCCTATCTTCTGACTCGACAGACATAGCTGTGTCCAGCTTCCTATAGTATTACACTGCTCAAAACAATTAGGGGAGCACATGGTTTTAACAAAATTACGCAAAGATGTATACCGATAAGTAACATAAAATGAATCATCTATAATTTAAAGCCCGCATTAGTTCGTGAAAGGTCACAATACAGACGAGCTGGTTGGATGGTATGGGGTGGAATCAGCATAGGCGGAAGTACGGACCTGCATATCATTCGGAATGGCATTTTGACGGCCCGAAGGTATGCAGACGAGATACTGCGACCTCATGTCATCCCTTACGCTGGAGCCATTGGAGATTCCTTTGTTTTCCAGGATGATAATGCCCGACCGCATAGAGCTCGTCTGGTGGAGAACATGCTTGAAGCTGAAACAATACAGCGTACGGAATGGCCAGCGTGCTCTCCTGACCTGAATCCAATCGAGCATGTTTGGGACATGCTCGGACGACGCATTGCTGCGCGACCAAGACCGCCTGTTACTGTCCGAGACTTGCAGATTGCACTTCTTGAGGAGTGGAACAGTATTTCCCAAAGTCTGATCGATAGCCTCATCGCATCCATGGCAAACAGGTGTGCAGCAGTCTTAGCTGTTCGAGGAGACCACACGCCCTATTAAAACTCATGCATCATGTCTAAACAGTACTTTTTTTTATCCTTTACATGTAACCAAATTGTTGCCCTAAATCATCTTTTCATGTTTTTTTCCATATTTTCAAAGAATTAAAGCTTAATTCCAAATTTTTTTACGTCTTTTTTCTGTATTGCGCATTGATACGCGTATACTATCCATTGTATGCCAATACGTGGCTGTCTCGCACGGTTTTCTTCACTTTTTTGCTTGCTCCCCTAATTGTTTTGAGTAGTGTATGTACCGTTTGTAGGTCTGTTGCTCTCTGTGGCGAGACTTTTTAACGGGGAGATCGGCTTGCATTCGCACCCCAAAGTTAGGAACCACAGAGTGGGTATATATATATATATATGTACTGAAATTTAATACTGAATTATTTCATATTTATGGCTTCAGCGAGTTGTTCGGCTCAGTGATACTTGTTCGATATAACGTTTGAACTCCCCACCTTTAGAAAAGGTTGAATTTTGAAAAAATCATTTCTCAGTGAGTGTCTACATTACAATATAAAAATACTGACCAAATTTCATGTTTATAGCTTCAGCGGTTCGGCTCGGCGTGATTTCTACATATGCCCCCTCCCCCCGCCCATTGAACCCTTTTATCATCCCCATAGAGGCCGAATTTCGAAAAAACACTTCTTACTTAGTGTTTACGTCATGAAGTAAAATTACGTCTGATCAAATTTCACGAATTTCAGTTGTTTCGGCTCTGGGTGATTTTTCTGTTACATTTGAACCCCCCCCCCCCCGTCCCCCTCTTTGACCTTTAGCGTTAGAATTTTCACAAATCCCCTTTTCTCTCTTATTCTTCACGTCATGAAATAAAACTTCTGGCCAAGTTTCATGAATATAGCTTCAGCGATTTCGGCCAGCACCTCCTAGAGATAGACCTCCGCACGGGTTGCCATAATCGTCATTCATACTACCTTTAGCTCATTTGAAACACATCATCCTATTTAATTTCTTCTTTTTTTTTTTTTTAAATAATAAATAGTTTATTAAGAAAGAAAAAAAAACAATATATACAGTGTATAAATACAGTATTCTACTCAAGAGATCGCTTGATCTGTCCAGAGTATACAAACAAATTTCTGTGGTGGCGAATACTTTCATACTAACAGGTACTAAACAAAATACAAGTATACAAATATTACAGAGGCCTTGGTGTGACAACACTGTATACTGGGGGCCGAGAAGTACCTTCCTATTGTAGTAAAATATTAATATAATTGATAATTAGTTTTTTGAAAGCTCTTAATTCATTTTCATATTTTATTTCATTTGGCAGGTTATTAAAATATAATGGAGCCAAATATATGAATTGCTTTTGGGTTAATGTTTTTTTAGGTTGTATAATATTATATCGAAAATCTCGACGGAGACGTGTGTTTGTTGGGCATTGCTTGATTTCAAACCAAGTAGGATTTTTATAAATAAACATTAGACTTCGGTATATATACAATATTAAATCTGTAGTCTGATTTATAATTATAGGCAGATGGTGTAGGGTTACGAGAGGAAATAATATTTATAGTTTTTTTCAGAGCACTTATTAAAACATTTAAATTGGACTCATAATCACCTCCCCAAACACACATAGCCTACTGAATAAGTGAGTAGAACCAAGCAATATAAAGTTTATGAATAAATTGAGGATATATATTTTTTAAGCAATATAAACGAACATTCGTGTATTTTATTTTCTTATTAAGAGCAGTTGCACGAGAGTTCCATTTCAAATTTTTGTTTATGCTCTGGTGCACGGCAAAGTCCTTTTTACTTTTTCCTTGCCTAGCTCCGGGGATTTTCATGCTACAGGTGCCATTCCAACGCTATTTAGTGTTTTTCAGTATGGA
Source organism: Pholcus phalangioides (assembly GCF_987345545.1). NCBI lineage: Eukaryota > Metazoa > Arthropoda > Arachnida > Araneae > Pholcidae > Pholcus > Pholcus phalangioides. The sequence goes on along the minus strand of NW_028301610.1, from coordinate 58,145,159 downwards.
AATCGCATTCCAATACAAAAAACTTGGTGCTGCCATTTGATATTTTCGAAATTTTCTCACTGTAACCGTAACTGTTAGAGTGACACTGTTGTTTTCCATATCATTCTTGAGCGCATACCTCAAAATACCTTATGCCAAAATTTCATTCAGTTTCTGTGAATGGTATGATAGTTAGGGGCCCATATGTCGGGATAGTTTTTTTATAATCACCCCGTATTTAAACTCTTCAGTTTCCGAGACAATCGGACAAAAACATTGGTCATCAGAACATCCCAACTCATGGCATCGAATTATAAGTGTTCAAATATTTCTATTATATAATTGAAAATTTATATATTTAGTTTTGTTGAGATTCAAGGTTAACTTATTATGCTTCAACCAAGTGTTAATTTTTGTTAAATCTTCAGTATCAGATTTCAGCAGGGTATACGTTTGTTCTAACAAAACAATAGCTGTGTCATCGGCATAGCTAATCAAATCAGCATGTAGATCGAGATTATTGATATAATTAACAAAGATTAGAAATAAAATTGGTCCAAGAACAGATCCCTGTGGGACGCCATTTTTAATAATCCTGTACCTATTGTATCATTTATTTTAACTGCTTGAATTCTGTTTGACATAAGTTTTAAACCAGTGATAAGTGTTGCCTCTTAGACCTGAACAATATAACTTATGCATAAGAATTGGATGATCGACACTATCAAAGGCTTTTTTTAAGTCTAAAAACATAGCAAGGGTTCTATTACTGTCATTAGCACTTTCATATACTTTTTCTGAAAATTTCAAAATTGCCATCTCGGTATTTTTATTTTCAAGAAAACCGAACTGATTTCTCGAAAAAAAATTTAATTGATTTAGAAAATTTATAATTTTGTGTTTCATTATTTTTTCCACATTTTCGAAAAAACAGGCAAAATAGAGATCGGACGATAGTTTTTGAAATCATTGACATTACCTGATTTACGAATGGGTATGACGAGCTCATTTTAATTTATCAATAAAAACTCCACTGAGAATTTGAAGAGTTTATAATGTGGGTTATAAACTTTAAATGGTATTTACTGACAATTTTTATCATTTTTGGCGTGATTCCATCATAATCAACCCCTTTATTATTTTCAAGTTTTTTTTTTTTTTTTATTAAATTCTTTTTACATTCCTTTCCTCTATCTCAGTAACGACTATAGAATTATACTGGTTTCGTACTAAAAGCTCTATTTCATCAATTAATTCAGAATCTTCAGGTATTGCAGAATTAATAAAAAATTCATTTCATTCACTAATGTTTTAGAATCAGTATTTACTGGAAGTACTATTTTATTTATTTTTTTCGATTTATGATATCATTAGTAACTTTCCATTGTTTCTTGATGTTGTTACCATATTTTATAAATTTATTATAGTAAAAAGCATCCTTTGCAGCTTTTAGTTTTTTTTTAACTGTTTGTTATAGCTTTTGTAATTATTTTCCTTATCACGATCTGAAGGATTTCGTTTAAAAACTTTATAAAGTCTTTCTTTAGTATCGACCATACATTTCAATTCATATGTAATCCATTCACTTTTCAAATTATTTCCTGTTTTGCATTTAGACACTTTTGTCCAGAAATTACTATGCCTGAACACAATATCAAGAAATTTGTCATATAATACATTTGCATCAGCCTCATTGAAAATGTTTACATCAAATTCATAATTTTTTTACATATATTTCAAACTTGTCATAATCCACATTTTGACAAAACCGATTACTATTATTTTGATTATTATTTAAAAGTTCTGTATCAATTCCAAGATTACATTTAATAACCAGTGGTAAATGATCCGTTATCTCTAATTTTGATACTGCTGTTTCATATCGATAATTTAGCTTCGCGTTACGAATGAAAACGTGATCTAAACATGCTGACTTTCTTGTTGGTGTATTTATGTATGATAACCAAATTCAGACATGAGACTCATGTACACATCACAGTCCGTGTCCGACTTCAATATATCCATATTAATATCTCCAGTATAGATAATATTTTTATACCTTAAATTGCTAATAATTGATCTGAATTGACTCTCATTGGTATAATCCATTCGAGAAAAATCATGGGATCTGTAAATTAAAATTATGCATAGATCTAACATTTCACTGTACAAATATAAGCCTTCAGCTGTATTAATATTCAAGGCAGTACTTAAAAATGAATATTTGTTATTTACGTATGCAATAACACCGCCTGATCTATTTCTATTTCGACATTCAAAAAAGCTATTATAACCAGAAATATTGTACAGATCAATTTCATGATCTTTGATCCAAATTTCAGACAGTAATACAACATCACACAAATGGAACTACTAACCTTTCTAAATGCAATAATAAGTTGTTAAAATTTTCACGGACGCTTTTAATATTTACGTGCAGTATATTGAAAGTTTCAGAACTGTTTGAAAAACTCACTAAATCATCGAATGTTTCAAGGCAAGGTAAATTGATACGTACATTACTTATTCCTGGGAATTCTGCTGTTGAATAATTTTATCTAAGTCTATATATATATATATGTTACGAATATGATAAAGTTTTTCACCCTGCCTTTTCCTCAGTAAGACCTTGCCGTCTCTCACCCACGCAAAGTCAAAACTGTTATCCTTCTTGAACTTCCGAACATTATAAAAAGATCTTTGAGAGTCTTAGTAAGATTTTCATTTTATGAATAGCTTTGAATCACCATAACGCGTTCATCGATTTCACTTGCATTTAATCCTTTCTTGCTTCGGCTAGCTTCGATCCATTCATCTCGCACCCCGGAGTCTCTAAATCGGACAATAATTGGCCTAATCTTATTTTTGTTTACCGAATTTACCCTATGTAGCTTCATTATATCACTCGGTTTATACACGTGTAAAGTTTTATTAATTTCAGTCACTATTTTCATCACATCCTCCCCCTTTTCCTCCGGCATTCCTTGTATCTCTATGTTGCTTGATTTCGATCGTAACTCAATTTTATCCAGTTCATCGTAAATGTTCTTGATTTTTTCTTTCAAAACATTATTTTCACTTCGCAACACTTTTCATTCGATCTCTTTTTTTTTTTTCATTGTCTAATTCTTTCTTTACCTCCATCATTGAACTCGATTGATTTTCTCAATTCCATCATTTCGGCTTTCAACACACTGCATTCTTCAGAGAATTTTTTTTCCATCTGTTTAGTCATAATTCGACATTCTTCACGAATAATATCATGTATTTTTTCAAGCCCCAATTTTTCCCGTTTTTCGATCTTTGCTGATATTATGCAGTCAGTACACCGCCATTTTTATTTCATTTCAGCAGACTTTTTTTGAGTCTGTGGTTCCAACACATTTCGGATGAATAGAAGTGATTCACAACCAGAACATATGAAAATACCTTCTTCCCTTCCAGTACTTCGCCTTCACAAATTGAACATGTATCCACCATTGTTATAATTGATCAAAACAGATATATTAATATAAATATCAATTTGAGATTGGGGGAAAGGATTGCACTGAGTTAAATACATTCGTGACATATACAGGGTGATTATAAAAAAACTATCCCGACATATGGGCCCCTAACTATCATACCATTCACAGAAACTGAATGAAATTTTGGCATAAGGTATTTTGATGTATGCGCTCAAGAATGATATGGAAAACAACAGTGTCACTCTAACAGTTACGGTTACAGTGAGAAAATTTCGAAAATATCAAATGGCAACACCAAGTTTTTTGTATTGGAATGTGATCTCCATTGTGAAAAACCCTAAATAGCGTTCGAACGGCAACTGTAGCATGAAAATCACCGGCGGTAGATAGGCTAAAAGTGAGGACTACCAATAGGGACAGAGAAGCAGCATAAAATAAAGCATTTTATTGTGTTTCACAAATTTTCCACATGACCTTGTGGAGGACTAATCAGGCTGGGATCGAAGAAACGGTGTGACGAATGAAACGAACATTAATGCTCTGGTGCACGGCAAAGTCCTTTTTACTTTTTCCTTGCCTAGCTCCGGGGATTTTCGTGCTACAGGTGCCATTCCAACGCTATTTAGTGTTTTTCAGTATGGAGATCGCATTCCAATACAAAAAACTTGGTGTTGCCATTTGATATTTTCGAAATTTTCTCACTGTAACCGTAACTGTTAGAGTGACACTGTTGTTTTCCATATCATTCTTGAGCGCATACCTCAAAATACCTAATGCCAAAGTTTCATTCAGTTTCTGTGAATGGTATGATAGTTAGGGGCCCATATGTCGGGATAGTTTTTTTATAATCACCCCGTACATTACAAACAATACATTGAATAAAGTAAGAAAAATATACATAAAAATATTTTATTAGAAACATTAGAAAATTCTTTGAATAGGAAAAAAAAAAATACACATATATATATATCAAAGAGTGCATCAAAATATATTTATGTCTAGGATTCATTCGCACACTCGCTCTCCGCGAGAATAAAAATTTTTAGTCTTTCAGCAGCTACAATGAAATTGAAAATTGAGTGATATTGTTTATGAGATAATTTTTTAAGAGACATTCAAATCAAAATGACTTATGAGGTTAGACAGATATTTCCGTCTATATGAGCGAAGATTGAGCAATTGAAAAAAACATGGTGCCAGGTTTCGAGTTCGTTCAGATTACGCATATTGCAGAAATTGTGGGGAGATATTGCAAAAATTTTGCAATGAAAAAAAATTGAATTATGTTTCATTCTAAGTTGAAAAAAGGGACTCTTTCCACTGTGATAGAACACATGCTTGGGAGGAGAGTGAAGAGGTAGAAGCGAGCGTCGAAAACAAATGTATTGTCTTGTTCTGCTCCTCACATACTCGGGAAGCGAGAAAAGGAGGAGAAAGAGGCAAAATCAAACGCTATTTGAGGATTGGTCAGTTTTTTCTCCAATTGTTTTCCTCTCTTTCTCTTGAAAAAAAAAAATCTTTTGAGGGTGGGGGGGATCATCACACACACGCCCATTTTGGTTTGGAGGGAGTGTTTCGGATTCTTTTCCACTTTTGGAACTCTCTCTTCTTTTCAATTTCCACTATGATTAACCTAACCTATCCTAATTTAAAAGTTTGACGATTGTTGTGGTGGCAGGCATTTAACGGATTAATTCCTCCCGACGTCAATATTTTTCAAAATTTTACTGGGACTTCGAGATAATTCTCAAATTTCCACCCATACCATTGCGATTATTGCATGGAGAATTACACTATATGTGCAAGAGAACTTCTTTCTGACGAACGAACAGTGCTGCAACTATGAGGGGAGCAGGGGAATCTGGTTTCCCGGGTGCAGTATCAGAAGGGGAGCAAATTCCATCCTTTCAATTGTCTCTGAATAGCTTCTAATAAGAAACGTACTGCCATGGGACACAGGCACCAGAACCGGGGGGGGGGGCGAGGCTATTTCAGAACCCCCCAATAAATTTTGTTAGGGGCTGAGAACTCCCTTCCCCAATTAATTAATAAATAATGCGGGGCACTGCATTGTTCTACACACGGGCTCGAGGCTCGTCACGAGACGACTGGCAACTTTCAGTCCTCTCAATGTTTTTTCATGCCCACGCCCTGGGCTGCAAAATGTAGAGGGCGGCAAATTTCTGGCGGAAACTGAAAAACCGCTATAAAATCATAGGTTATATACCACTATAAATCATTATATACAGTCGTGGGACTGAAATACATTTATCATTTCTCCCCACAAACACATCAAAATGTTGTAGAAAGAAAACTTTATCTATATACTATCTATACGCGGCTCTCAACCAGTGCTCCATGTGCACTTCCCAGGGGCTCCGCGTCCACTCGATTAAAGTAAAGTGAATCAGTAAATTTTACAACCCAATGGGAAAAAAAGCGAAGCGTATGGGGCTTTGTCGTGAAATTATGTACTAAAAGGAGCTCCATGAGTCAGAAAAGGTTGAGAATTGCTGGTCGACGCTAATTTTCTACTCAATACTGAACATGTTCATAGAATTTCAACAAATTTGTAGGGATTTGTCAACACGTTGATAGATTAGCAGGGCTCTCAAACTGTGAGCGCCAACCTTTGTCAGAGGAGCAGCGGCGCAGCGCAGTGGTCCTGACAAGGTATTTCGAAAAAACGCTTTGCTTATAACTGCTCTTCATAAGGGAAAAGGGTGGCGCGGGTGGAAAATGTTTGAGAAACCCCTGGGTTTTAAGGAAACTGATAAATACCGTGACGATTACCCATCGCTTACTATCATTATCGAAACATGGTTTCTGTTTTTTTTCTCTTTTATTTTATTGTACTGAATATCTGTTATTTCCGTGGATTTGAATTGGAATACCGTGTGTTATGAAAGAGACATGAGATTTTTTTCTGATACATATGAACATCTCACAAACAATATACAGTATATCTCTGTATTTCTTACAAAATCGAAACCAGTTTACTTCAACCACCGTGCTTTCATTGAAATTTGTTATGCACAGAACATGCCGGATATAGGAGGAAGCTATAATTCTAGGATGTCATAAAAATAATGGATCCACACTGATAATTTGTGATTAACAACCACGTATACATTTGCCGACAATCATTATAGGTATTTGTATCATTTGTGTTGTGCGTGTGAGAAACTATTATACACAATTATTAAATACAAGTGAGTATTAAGAATAATGAGCATTTCATTGTCTTCTCGTACAAATGTCAAATGATCGGAATCCACTAGACTAGAGGTTCTAATGTTGTTTATTAGAGAGGAAATCACGGCAAAGCTTAAGGAATTTCGCGCTGCCTTTTACTGACATGTTTCGCTCTTTTCATTTCTGCCCAAACATTGCGTGTTCATAGTTCTTTTTTTAACGGGAATTTTTCCAAACATAGATGCATCTCTTTGGAACCAAAATTTTACAATTTGGAATTGATTCCAATTTACCAAGAAGTTTGACCATACTTTCAGGGAAGTCTAATTTTGAAATTTTTATTGTGATCAAAATTTGTTATGTTCAATTAAAAAAAGATTCCAAAAAAAAAAAAGGTGGCTCCGCAGCACAGGGCCCGGAACTAGAGGGGGACGAGGGAGGAGCAACTGCCCCGTGCAGTAACATTTTGGGGTGGGATTTTTAGCTGCGAACAAAGAACACAGTTCTAAAATGATAGAATTTTAAAGTTGTGGGGGTGAGAAAAGTCCTACTCACGACCATGCCGCAGCAGTCCATTCCAGGGCAGCGGCATACGCATGATTGACCTTTGGAAGAGGCCAAAAAAATTTCTTCCCGAGCAGTTTGAGTAACCAATCTTTAAAAAGCATTTAAATTAACAGAAATAGATTCAAATGGCTATATAAAAAGTATTTTCTTTCGATGTTTTATTTTCTTTCACCGATATATTGAAATTGTTCCTAATTCTTGGGTAGCCGAGGGCAGTGCGTGAGCCCCCTACACCCTTCTCTTGCTAACGCCTCTGCCCTAGGATGCCGTGCATAGCGATGAGTACTATCTGCAGCTTTTTTTCCCCTCTAAGAAGTTAGATGGAAATAAATGTTCCAAAAATTAATTTGCAATAACATAATTTTTTCACAGATTTACAGATAGATACATATTTAAAGGCAGCAACAGGCGAAATGCCCAACGATGGGGCTGAAACAGGATGCCCGTAAAAAAGTATGGATGTTAATGTATCTGCTATGCTGTAACTTCGTATGAGAGCAATGACCACGAGAAAAAAAAAATTATAAAATAATGATACACTGCCCATAAAAAAAATTACGGCTACCTCATCGAGGTGTATGAATAACTTCTCGTTTCATCTCATTAACGGTGATATTTTCTTTAGAAAATTTAGATATTTTCTTTAGAAAATATCGAAATTAGCTTCTGCGGATTGTAGGCATGCATTTTTATTTAGTATCTATATCTTGATTGAAGTATAATTATTTCAACCTTTATACATACTATGCAATAATATTCGAAACAACGGTTTGATACCAGAAGTCATTAAAAACATATACAACCTCTGACAATAAAGTTAGGTGAAGTCGGAACGGCCGATCTGGCAACACTGGCGAAGCAAAACGCTGCAAATGCGTAGCGGCAGGTGTTGACCATCTGCCGCCACCGTTGTTCAGTTGAGCGTCATTTGTGTTCCGTGAAAGACTTGTTTTACAAAGTGCTTGTTTAGTGCGTTGGTTCTTAACTGAGAACAGGAAAATGAACGAACAAAAGATCAATTTAAAGTTTTGTTTTAAGCTTGGCAAGACACCGAAAGAGAAACTCACGCGATGTTGATACGTGTTTATGAAGATCAAGCGCTGTCCATGAAGTGCGTGTACGAGTGGTTCGCCCGTTTTAGAGAAGGCCGGGAAGTGTTTCTGAAAGTGTATCCACAAGGAATTTCTACCTGAGGGAACGACGATGAATGCTGCAAGGTACATTGAAATTTTGACCCGTTTCATGAAACGTCTACGCAGGGTACGACCTCAGTACGCACAACAAGGTTCATGGTTTCTTGTTCACGACAATGCTCGCCCTCACACAGCCAATATCGTCAAACAGTTCCTGGCAAAAAAGGGGGTGGTGCAAATTGAACATCCACCATACTCGCCAGATCTCAATCCTCCAGACTTCTTCCTATTCCCATGACTCAAACTCGCTTTGAAAGGAAAGAGATTTGACGATATTCCTGACATCCAACGAAACGTGACGAGGCTTTCGAACTTCATCCCAAAAGAAGACTTCTTGCAAAGTTTCCAGGACATGTATAGGAGATCTCAACGGTGCATAGTAATGGGAGGTGACTATTTCGAAGGATAGTAAGGTAACTTTCGTTAACATTTCATCTACGTTAATGTTACAGGACTATTCACCGAACTTTATTGTCAGAGGTTGTTCATCAGGCCTTTTAATGTTTTGAGGATTAACGCGTTTATTGGAAGCCTCCAATATTGCCAAATTGGTTGATTTGGCATGAACAGGCTGGTAGGGTTACTAGTTGGCGGGATGTCACGTTTCCCACTCAAAGGCTTCCTTCAGAATCCCTGCGGTCATTTTCACTCTCCTTCTCCTCGTCAGTATGTGATGGCACCTCTACCTATTGACACTATAATAAGGTTTTTATCAAAACGCTTTACCTCTACTTAAAGCCCGATGCATTTCCTCTTTTGTAGTCGCACTCTTCGCTCTACTCCCGAATATGTGTGCAGCTTAGTGAGTTTTCACGTCATGAAGTAAAACTTCTGACCAAATTTCATGAAACAGCTTCAGCGGTTTTTCGGCTCGGCGATGATGAATCAATCAGTCAGTCAGGTCATGTTATTTTATATACTGTATATAGCTATTTGGCGATTTCAGCAACCTTTCGCAACATGCCTGACAATTGGGTTAATTGATCAGCGATGTCCCGTATTAATTAACCCAATTTACAATTTTTTTCTCGATCAACTTTGGTCACCCTGATCATAAAGAAATTAAAACAGTATTTGATGCCTCTGATTATATTTTTTTATCAAAATAGGTCTTAAAAATGTCAACCTTGGACAAAACGACAAAATTTCTTGGAGCCTTGAATGCCGTTATAGCCGAGTTTGGACTGTATAAACATATTTTATTCTGTAATGGAGACTTTTTTATTTTTTCCGCCAAATAATACTTTCCTTTTTCAAGGAAAATTTTGTCAGGTGGTTGGAAGCAGTAGAAAAAAGTCATTTTTCGTTTCCTGTTATCTTACAGCTGAACAAACCGAGACGCATGCACATACGTTATATGTGCAAGCAAAATTTACCTCGATTTTATCAAAAAAAAGAAAAGAAAAAACGGCGCTGTAATCGTTTTTATTTTTCATCTAAATGATCTTTGCTCAATCTGTTCTCCTTTGTTCTTAGATTATTATTTTGTTTTTTTAGTTGCTTAAAAATAAACTCACATTGATTGTGAGCCAACTAGCTCTTTTCTGGGTTGTACCATTTTGAACGAAATGACTTCCTCGTTCCTGCCAGCAATACCAGTAGAATATGAAGCGAATGATCTCTCGTTGATTAATTCTGCTTTAGAAGAAAATAAAAGCTTCCTCGAATCGTTGAGCAACGAAATATGGAGCAATCCCGAACTCAAGTTCAACGAGCATCGTGCTCACACGATTCTCACCGACGGCTTACAGAAATTCGGTTTTCAAGTTCAAAAGGGCTATGTACTTCCGACGGCATTTCGAGCGGAGTTCAAAACAAAGAGCGGTAAGAGATTTTAAAATTCAGTCAAATTCGGTTATAGCGACATCGAAGATTCCGCAAACGTTGGCGTTATAACCGAGGTTGATATTTTCATGACTTTTGACAAAAAAATATAATCAGATGCTGTGCATAAAATTGTTATTTTATTGTAATTTGATAAAGGAAAGTGTGCAGGAAATTGAGATCATAAATACGAGACATATTGCCAAAAAAGCTGCCAATTGCAGGCGAAATCACGAAATATTGCTCATAAACAACTCTTGGTGAGAAATATAGTGATGCAGAAAATTTGCAGCGATTTAGAATGCATTTCACGGAGGAAAATATTATGGCAAAATATGGCAAATAAGTGAGATGAATATTTAGTCATATTCATTATAGTATAATTTATAAATGACCATCTACGATTCTGGTAAAGATCAGAAATTTAAGTAAACTTCGTTGAAAAAAATTGGGAAAAAACGGGACATTTTTTTTGTCCTAACACAAAATTACGAGAAAATACGGTAATGTTTCTATACGGGTCACGTAAGTGAGGAGGAATTCGGAGTGTCAAACATGTAATAACTTTCTTTTTTCAACATTAAGCATCAATAGAACTGAGCTCTAATTCTAAAAATTTCTTTTGAAAAACGCCATAAACTCGGAAACAAAAGCGATGAAAAATGTATCGTTTTATCCGAGGTCATTGCGATTTTATCAACTTTATAAGCAAGATTCGTTAGAATAAGCCTATGAGAATAAGCCCGTACCGAAAGTTATTAACGTTATAACAGAGTTGTCGTTGTAACCGAGTTTGACTGAATATAATGATTATTTTGATATAATACTTATTTAGTAAATCTCGATCAATAATTTTGTAAACTCGCTATTTGAATTCAAGGCATCCGATTAACTGTCTTGTCACTTTTCTATAAAATGGTACTGGACTGAACCTTAATAATATTTTTTAGTGAAAAGTGTCCCAAAACAGTGAAAACAATAATAAATTTTGGACTGCCTGTGCCATTTTTATATCAAATTTTAAACGAAATTCATGTAATATTCCAAACACGATTGCAAAAAATTTTATGAATGGAATGTTTTGTTCTTTTTACAGTACATTTAACTAGTAATCAGGGCCGTAGCGTCCCTTCTCGGGGTAGACTTTTTCTTGAGGAGCCCCTTGAAAGGGTTATTATTATGCAAAAAAAATGTTTATTTTTCTGGTGGGCCCATTCAGCTTGGGGCCCTTGGGCAGCGCCCCGGTTGCCCCAGCCTAGTTACGGCCCTGCTAGTAATGGTGCAGGTTATGAACAAAAATTTTAAAGAATTGTATGGTATAAGTTACGCTCAAATCTGCTAATGTACGTGTGAATTTTTTGAAATTTCATTCTATATACAAATACAAATACAACGCCACAACAGGCAAATTGCCCAACGAGGTGGCTGACTTAAGAACATCATGGATCCCCGAGCCCCTACCTACTACTGCTACACCACACATGAACCCCCCCCCCCCGCGGAACCCCCCAACGAATCGGTACATGCGGGAATGTGCGTGTACGTGTAGTGCAACCTGACGTAAACTTTGTTTCTGTGTAATGCTTGTTATGTGTGTCATCTGCCCCCAGTTTTACTAACTATGAGTGAAGTGTTATGGTTGAATGATTTATCGTTGCAGGACTGTTGCTCTCTGTGGCGAGACTTTTTAACGGGGAGATCGGCTCGCATTTGCGCCTTGAAGTTGGGAACCACAGAAAACCAACTTCAGCCGACCACCACTGTGGGGTTCGAACCCGGATCCTCGCATCACGAGTCCGGCATTATAACCACTCGACCACCACACCGTGTATAAAACACTGTAATTAGACAAATACATACGACAGACCTTAGATTTTGGTTCATAACCTTAACAATGAATGGCAGAATATCATATTAAAATTTCTTGATGATAGAGTGAATAGATTTTGATAAATCATGTTTCAAACTCAGGTAAAATGTAGAAAAAATAATATTCTTCGTAAGACGCGTTTAAAGTTTTTATTCACAATTTACTTTTCTATGTAAAAACGCAACCCTAAAGTAGACGTAACTTCAGTTCTAAGTGTCATATAAAAAAAAACAAGTCCTGTTTGGGAATCGTGGGGAAAAATATATGACTTTCATGGAAAATAAAAAAAAAAATGAAAATCGATATTTTCTTCCAAAATGGCGTTTTCAACGTAGTCGGATACCTTAAATTTTGTAAAGTAATTTTTTCTTAAACTAATAATATAGAGTTCTTTGCGGACTAGGTCGATTGCGCTCGAAATGGGAGTGTTTCGATTTCCAATGTTTTTTCACCAACAGGTCGATTGCACACACAAACACCCCCAATAGATAATTATCTTATCTATAGGGGGTGTTGCCTACACCTGTTCCTTGGTTATATGCGAGAGTTTTCTTTCTAGATAACAAGTAATGCCTTTGTTTTTGCTCTTGAGAGCTAAGTATGCGCTAATAAGGCTTATCTTAAAAAATAAAATATAACGGTCGTGTTATCAATTTTACGAATTTATCATGCAAGGAGACATAGATATGATTGTCAGGGTCACAAGTTGAAAAATATAGAATTTGCGAGAAAATAATATATCTTTATATATAAAATAACATGTCCTGACTGAGACTTCACTGATTCATCATCGCCGAGGCAAAATTCGGGTTTTTCGAAATTCGATCCTTTAGAGGGATTATAAGGTTATATAGCCAAATCACGCCGAGCCGAAACCGCTGGAGCTATATTTATGAAATTTGGTCAATAGTTTTATTTCCTTATGTAAAGACTCACTAAGAAGAGTTTTTCCAAAATTTGACCCCTGGGGGGGGGGGGATTCATAGATAACACAGAAATCACACCGAGTCGACAAACCACTGAATCTATAGTCATGAACGGATGCATTTATAACTGCATCAGGGGCGTATGTCTTCGATAAATATTTTTTTTTCAACTTTTCATGTCAAAGTAGGTACAGTAGATACTTTCTTTAATAGAGACGATCCTTGAATGTATCAAGAAAAAAAATTAATCCACACCCCGACACACAAAAACAAAGTAGTTATCAATTAAGTATGTACTGCGGACAAACAGTGATAGTCCCTTACCCGTTTACCCGTAACGGGTTGCACTGCACTTGCGAAAAATGTATGTGACCGCTCAAACTTCAAATGGCCACATGCTATCAGGAAAAAACGCAAAAGCTACGCGGCGTAGCTTTTGCCCTCTCACATGTAGGGTTCATGACAAGACAGTTTTGGTTTCAGTACAGCACACGATAGTTTCAGATTTCGCGTGTCGCCGATGGGACCGGCCAAATGAGCTGCGTTTACATCTGTGAGGGACCCCAGGTCGGCCCCTCTGTGGTCTTTGCTTGTCTCGTTCGGTATTCCATTTATTTGCCGGCCGATATATGAGGGGGCCCTCAGTTGGCTCTGCTTGGCTCGTACTCTATTCATATCAGCTCAGTACTTGCCAGCTGGCACTGGACCTGATAAAAAGCATTTCCGTCTTAACGCATGGGCCTACCCGGGCACAGCCCGAGGCCTCAAGAGAAGAGAAGCCTCAGTAAAATGAGAAGTAGTTGAATTTTCCGAGAATTTGCTAGGTGCATCAGAAAAATTATTTGACCTGGGGACCCATGATTCATTTATTCATGCCTTATCGAAGCCTATACAAGGGAATGCAGTGGTAAAATTTGACAGAAAAAAGACGGTTGATGTTACAAATGAAATTGGAAACTGTTATGCAATGAAAAATGTTTGGTGGGAGGTTGTTCCAATCGGTTATTGTTCGAGAAAAGAAACTAAATTTGAAAGAATCAGTGGATGCAAAGATGGGTTTCAATTTATGGGAAGGGTTAATGCTATCGGAAAAGTATGAAGCTGGAGTTATAAAAAATTAGAAGTGTCGATATGTCTACGGGTGGAAAGCGGTTGAATATTGAGTTGGCGTTGAGTTCAGTAACGAAGACGGAGGATGACCAACAGTTTAAAATGAAGCGGGCGGATTTATTTTGAATAGATTCTAGTTTGTCTACATTGGAGAGATCATGGGAGTCCCAGATTTCACAGGCATATGAGAGTACAGTAAGGATATAGGTTTGTAAGCAGAGATGTCTGATGCGACGGATGGAGTTTTTAAGGTTTCGCCAAAGAAAGAAGAGTTTTTGGAGACACTTATATGAAAGACGTAATCAACGTGGAGGTTCCAACGGAGGTCGGCAGAAATAATTACACCCAGATATTTGTAATAGGAAATCTCGTTGATTAGAGAATTATTGATGGAGTAAGAAGAATCGAGAGGAAAAGTCTTTTGCAATTAAGTTTCATAAAAACTGTTTTTGAAGAATTAAGGGGCAATTGCCAGGACGAGCACCATTCCGAAATAATGTTGAGATTGTTTTGGAGAGATGTTTTTGGTCGGATCCGTTGTGCACTGTTTGGTACAGGGCCGCAACTAGGGGGAGCAGGCGGGTCTGCTGCCCCGGGCGCTGGACCAGAAGGGGCACAAATTTCACACTTTTACCTCTCTTTAATAACATTACAAGGGGGCGTCAAAATGCATGCTTGCCCCTGTTGACCAAGCTTCTAGTTGCGGCTCTGGTTTGGTAGATTACGCAATCGTCTGCAAAAAGTCTGATATGACAATTGATGGAATTAGGAAGATCGTTTATATAAATCAAAAATAATGTGGCGAGAGAACCAAACCCTGGGGCGTGCCAGACCTAGTGAAATGGGGAGTTCTGGTCCTTGAAGGAGACAAACTGATTGCGGTTGGTAAGGAAGGCTTCCACTCATTTAAGCAGTTGAACACGTAGGCCAAAGTTTTGGAGTTTAAGTAGAAATTTATTGTGGGGCACCCTGTCAAAAGCTTTAGAGAAATCCAAGAAAATTATATCTATTTGGACGTTTGTGTAAATACTGCTTGATAAATCATGTATGAAAAGAGCTAATTGGGTAGCAGTTACTGATAAAGATGATCGAAAGCCTTGTTGATTAGGGAAAAAGAAGTTTATTGAATCGAGGTGTAAGTGGATTTCCTTGGCACTATGTTCTCAAAAAATTTGCAGCATGTAGAGGTGATGGTGAATGGTCTGAAATTAAGGGATTTGAAAGAGAACCCGATTTATGAATTGAGATAATCTTATTAATTTTCCAGTCAAAGGGCAAGTTAGATGAGTTTAATGAGACGTTGAAGATAATTAAAAGATAATTAGAAATTTCATCAGCGCAAAATTTCAGAATATGATTGAGAATCCCATCGGGGCCAGTGTAGGGGTGCTTCAATTGTTTTAAACGATTTCAGGAGGTCTACTTTAGTGAAGAAGATAGGACAAGAATTGAATAATGAATCGGAAAAGGAGTACTGAGAGGGAGTGGGGTCAGGGGGGAAAAACAGAGGAAAAAGCCCGATTAAATTCTGAGACAGATATCAAGGTGAGAAGTCAGGTCA
This sequence comes from Pholcus phalangioides, assembly GCF_987345545.1. Classification (NCBI taxonomy): domain Eukaryota; kingdom Metazoa; phylum Arthropoda; class Arachnida; order Araneae; family Pholcidae; genus Pholcus; species Pholcus phalangioides. Next base: position 58,129,467 of record NW_028301610.1, on the reverse strand, counting down.
ATGTTGTCAATTTTAAGGGAAGAAGGGCCAGCTGATTTAGGGCGCAGAAAATTTCAAAATTTTGAAGGGGTTAGTTTTAAGGTATTGAGGCAAGGTGTTAAATGATGCTCTTAAGATGGCCCTGATCAAAAGGGCTTTATTTCCACTATGGGGGGGGGGGCACACTTGAAATTTTTTTCGCTGGGCAGTGGGCACACACTATCGTTCAAATTTATTGTCCAATGGCTTTCTCAAATATTTTTATGACCATGAAATAGTAGTTTGATATTCATTATCGGGTTTCAATGTAAGCCTGGCGTGCAAAATACTTAAGCCCGTCCCTGTATACAACACAACACAAACAAGAACAAATTTTTCTAAATTAAAAATTATTTACAATTATAAAGTGGCGATTAAAACTATGGTAAATACGTTCTTGCTCCTCCAAAATACCACCATCTACGATACAAAATATAAACAGTAATATATGGATTCATATATATATAATTGATAAAATGTTCTTGTTTACCAACATATTGTGTATGTGATATACGTATATCTTTGTCAGGTTCACGATATCGATCTATATCTCTTGGGATAAATCTATCTTGATAACACAGTTTTATATCGTGAATCTGATATAGATTTTTGTCGGGTTCACGATATAGATCTACGTATTTCAAATTGTATTAAAATAATTTATTGTTCCAAGTTGCCTGACTCTCACTAGAACTTAATATGTGTGAAGGAGTAAGGAGATGCTGTTATATAACTATTCGGTTATCTAACATCTTCTTACAAGGTGCGAAAAAGGACCAAAATTGTTGTTGAATATCAATTTTAAGAGAAACGCGTTGGGAAATTGGTAGTTCCAATTCGTCAAATTGGGTAATCTCTTAGCCTGGCAGACAAAATGAAGAAAGAGTGGAAACTACTGACAATAGTAGATGACAATCAATTCATTATTGGCAATAGTTTCCATTCTTGGACGATGACCAAAATGAAGAAAGAATGGAAACTACTGAGGATAGTAGATGTTACTACCAATTCACTATTGCTAGTACTTTCCACTCTTGAACGCAGACAATACTATGCAGGGAGTTTCTTGTGCCAAGTAAACATATATATTTACTTAAGACGTGTCGAGTAAACATATAGTTTTACTTGACCAGATATGTTTACTTATCACAAGAACACCGGATGATGGATGAAAATACTTGCAGCTCTTGAGAGTTCAAATGTTCTTGAGAATGGATGGGGGGGGGGGGAAAGCGCGAGTTTTCTTGAAAGTCTTTACACACACACACACACAAAAAGGAGTTCGAGTTCCAAGTTCTTTCGAACAAAAACAAGTAAAAAAAAACACATTAATTATATAAATGTTTAATAGGGTATACATGAACAAAGGGGGAACGCGCACGTGAAGTCACTGCCACATTCAGTTCGAGTCACGTTAGACTTTACATCGAGTTCTTGAAACAGTTGACACTCGCCATTCAAGGAACTACGTTGATAAAAGTCTTGAATAAAAATGAATCTAGAGCCGCGACACAACTTGGATGATCACTATTCTTTGAAATACTCTATTAATTATAGTAAAGAAAAGTGTTAACTTTTCGCAACCGAACACAAGCTAAGTTCGCCATAAGAGAACGAGATTACGAGAATCGATATCCACAACGAGATTAACAGACCGCAAACAAGCTCAAATAGACCCGTTCATTTGAGACAAGCTCTTCAGAAAAAATAAAGAACCATCGAGCTTATATTACTAATACAAAAAGTAATATAAATAGTTATAGTAATATAAGTAAATTTGTTATATTAATTTTTGTAGTTATAGTAATATATGTAATTAAGTATAGTATTATAAGCTGGATGTAAAGAACGGATCACGATGATGACTCGGTTCTTAAACATTGTTGACCGGTCACGAGTAAACTCGTGTCGTCATGCCACAAAAGTTTCTGACCGGATTGCTGTTCAGCATACCGCAAGCTTCTTTAGTTAATATTTAGCTAATAAAACCCGACAAGTTAAAAATGAAAAAATTAAAAATTAAATATTTTTTGAATAAAATTCATTTATATATTAAACTATTATAAAAAAGTTTATTTACATTGTTTCACTTCCACATCCAATTTCGAAATAACAGCCGATGACATGAGATAAACTCTGAGAAAAATGGCGGTCAACAATGTGTTAAAATTTTAGATTCTTTGTTTTGGTTTGAATTCCCGTATTTTACAAGACAGTCCCGTTTTTTGAGAATCTGGCCATCCTGATATTTCTGCAAAAATGTCCCGTTTTTTAGTTAAATTTTTCATAAATTCGTTATTTTCATCAAACGCGTTGATACTGGCAGGGCGGACTTACGCAGGTGAGAAAAGGCAACTGCTTACATTTTGACTTAACCGTTCTTAACGTTTGACATTAACAAAGCAAATAGCTTAAAATTCTGTCCACGACACACAGCCTTCACAAGGGTGTGGCTGACAGGGCTTCAACACGGGCTAGTTCTTATCACTTTTTGTTTTTTCATACTAAAAATTCACTACGGTTGGTCCTTCCTATGCCATCGTCGAGGACCACAGATTGAGAAACGCTGTTCTACTGGGAGAGTGAAGTTGCAAAGAAACCCATCAACACTGAGGAATCAGCACGTTTATCAAATTTCTAAAACAATTATAATTATAAAAAAATCTTCCGATTGAATTTAAAGCAAATGTGTGTGTGATTCTGATGATTATCTTCTGTGATTCATATAAATCCTTGCGGAGCGATTTGCAGCTGGAATGATTCCCTTTTCCCTCTCTGATGGGCAACAACTCTGGTTTACCACCATTTAATTGCTACATATTCCGCACCTGAATATAGAAGTTATGACAGATTTGTGTTGGTGAATTCTAACGATGTGTTTTGTGTGTGTTCAGCGTTGTGAACGTTTTGTGTTCAATAGGTGGTGCTATCTATCCTCCAAATCGCTAATATGTGAATTTGCAAATTTAATGTATATAGTCAACCCTCGGTTTACGAACTTAATTCATTCCTGACGTCCGTTCGTATACACCGAATTTAGTTTTCCCATAGGAATCAATGTAAAATAAATTAATCCGTTCTTGGGACTCCAAAGATTTTAATGTATATTTTTACTTTTACACCAGCTCCCGTGAATAACCAATAGAAATCATTAAACCAACACTCAAATGTTACCATAATCTGAAAAAGATGAAATGTAAACGGAATGAAAAAAAATGATGCCATGGCAAAGTCTGGTTCGTGAACATGTATCATCTATAATCCCAGTGTCAAAGCCCTCAAAATCTTCGCAATACCCTCCAAGCCAAATATTCATAGTTCTGTAAAATATTTGCTGCTGCGCTTTGTCAATCGCGATATGAAACTGTCATGACCGTATCGCGTCTAGATGACGAAACTGTGGATGATTATAAGCTACAGTTTTTACATATTCGGTTTCTTTTTCCTCGGAAAAGTTTTTAAAATTTGAACGTGTATTGCAATCCTATACGATTTTTCAAAAAAGCGCATGTGTGATCTTGTGTTAACGAAGTGAATTCACGCCGTAAATATGCTGTCTTTGAATGCAGGTAGGTAGCCGCGAAAATATCGTAATTCACGGTATGTGACCCGAAGACAAAACACTCTGAAATTGGAAAATTCGTTATACAGTGCCTCATTCAGGGACGCAACTTTATATTTCATAAGCAAGTAATCGATCAGTCTCTCCGATAGGCAGCGGGTTATACAATCAAGTACAGTGCTTCCTTTGTACTTCAAAATAGTATAATTACTTTTCTAGGTCACGAGATAGCACGATCAATGATAGATGATGGAAAGGGTGAAAAAGATTTGCATGGATGTTTTTCACCCTCCGTACTTTTTTATTCTCAGAACTAGAAAAGAACGTGTCCCACTGGAGGCGTGAACAAAATATTTTATGCGTTCCTTTTTCCGAAATTCCGGGTATTTGACGGCATCCCTGCCTATATCCCGAAGGAAAAAAGAACCGTCTCTCTCCTTCTGTTATCAAACGTTGAAAAAAAAAGCTGACTCCGCCCAATGGCAGTTGTCCTTACAGGTTGGGGGCAATGGAAAACATGATCGCGAAAAAGAGCCTGCGTAAAAGGCCGGGATTATACTATAAAAGTTTGATAAAAGATATACAAATACAACGCCACAACAGGCTAATTGCCCAACGACGTGGCTGACTTAAGAACATCATGGATCCCCGAGCCATTTTTTGGAGGCCCTACCTACTACTGCTACACCACACATGCACCCCCCCCCCCGCGGAACCCCCAACGAATCGGTACATGCGGAAATGTGCGTGTACGTGTAGTGAAACCTGACGTGAATTTTTTTTTTGTTTCTCCGTAATGCTTGTTATGTGTAGTGCTGCCATCCGCCACCAGTTCCCCTAACTATGAGTGAAGTGTTATGATTGAATGATTCATCGTTGTAGGACTGTTGCTCTCTGTGGCGAGACTTTTTAACGGGGAGATCGGCTCGCATTTGCGCCTTGAAGTTGGGAACCACAGAAAACCACCTTCAGCCGACCACCACTGTGGGGTTCGAACCCGGATCCTCGCATCGCGAGTCCGTCACTATAACCACACGACCACCACAGCGGCGACCACCACATATTTCACAAAACTTGTAAAAAAACAACCAATAAGCCGATTGGTTACATTTGCTCTGGTGTAACTGATTCGCTTATTGGTTGCATTTTTCAAGTTTTATAAAATGACTTATCTAAAACTTTTATAGTGTAATGCCGGCCTAAGTATGAGCCTGATTTTATATTTAAACCCATAAGGATCTTACTAATATCAGTTAGGCCGGAATTACACTATGAAAGTTTGATACAAGATCTCGATTTCTTGTTTATTGTTTTACTGTTCTATCTTGACGTGCCAAAGACTGAAAAAAACAACCAATCCAATAAGCCTATTGGTTAAATTCACTTAAACGTAACCGATACGCGTATTGGTTGCATTTTTCAAGTTTTATAAAAACTTTTATAGTGTGATTCCAGCTTTATGAAGGTCTCTGAGATATCTTTCGCTTGGACGAAATAAGGAAGCGAGATATCTCATAATTGCCGAAATACAAAACTAAATACATTAGACGAGATATCTCGTTATTTTGCCACCGAGAGGGTTACAAAGAGGAGATAAACCACGGTTATAGCCCACGTACGAAAGAAATGTCTTTAGGTTTGAGTTCTTGGTGCGGTTACTACCTGCGGGGTTTAGAAATCATTGCTTATCAACGTCTCATTGCTTATCATTTCTGAAGTTCATTAATTTAGTAAATTGAAATTTTGAAAAAAATCTACTAATTTTTTTAGAATAAAACTTTCTGGTACCGTTTTTTTTGTAAAAGTTAATAATTATTCTGTTTAAAAAAAACAAGTTTTCAAAACTTTATTTAAAAATTCAAATATCTTAACTCACTCTTTACGTTATTTAGATGCAGCAGACATGCCGACAATAGCGTATTTATGTGAATATGACGCTTTACCAGGAATAGGTCATGCTTGTGGACACAATCTGATTGCTCAAGCAGGATTCGCTGCAGCAATAGCTCTCAAGAAAGTCCTTGAAGCTAACCCTAAGTTGGCAGCTAAAGTACGTATTGTCAATACTTTTTGGTTTCCTTTGTCATACCCCAAATACGGATGTGCAACCTATTCAGTCTCCCGGCCGCGTAATTACAAAGCTTACATTCTTAGTTCTACTAGTGCACGCAGTGATTGGTAAAGAAGATGGCAAAATGTCACGGGGGCGGAGCTTTAGGCGAAACCAACTTTGATACTGTGAAACTGAAAAATCTTGGGGTATAAATGGAACAATTTTTTTTCAAAAATATGTATGTGTTAACAAAAAATCTTCACTTACAGAAATAAACTTTTGTAAGTTAGATTAATCTCTGATTTTCTTGATGATGATTAAATTCCGCAATGCCTGTTTTTCTTCGCCGAGAGGTTGAAACAGAACAATCGTATCGAAAAAAAAGTTTATAAAGAATAATTATCAATGATTTCTAAACAAAAAAAATCAAATTTTTCCAGTGAGAAAAATCGACATTTTTCTCTATAAAAACATGACCAAAAACTCTTCCATTCCAAAAAATTGTATTGCTGGTGAAAGATATGCGGATATTATAATGAACATAGGCGTACGCAGAATTTTCTCGAGGGGGGGGGTGTCAGATTTTTTTCCTTCTGAGGAGGGTTTTCCTTTTTTTCCTGCAAAATAACACTATAATCTTCGCTCAAGGGGAGGGGGCATTAGAACCCCAAACCCCCCCCCCCCACTTTGCGTACGCCAATGATGATGAACAATTTTTTTTTCAATGTAGTGAATTTCATATCTCCGAACTTCATGCAACCGCGGATTCGCAGTAAATTACCGTTTCTATTAAAATTTGAAGTTATACAACTGTCGGCGCTGACCGCGTGTATAGCAGCTGGAAAAAGACAGCAAGAGTTTGAGAGGAAAAAAAAATTGTAGTTCGTTTTCCTCAAAGATAATAATTATATTTTTACATCAAAATACTCTCAAAGATTGCCTGATAAACTCTGAAAGAAAAGCATCGTTAGCCTTCTGTCAGTTTTAAAAGCACTTTTCTGTTTAAAAAACAAAAAATTACGATGAAGAAAACATAAATCAAAGATAGTCAAAAAATGAAGATGGAATGGAGAGATGAAAGTAACTTGAGCGAATTGAACGGGATTCGAACCTGCGACCATCGTAAGAGTCCCAATACACAACAGCAGAGATCGATGTCATTCAACTTAGACAAATGAGATTTCGCGAAGTACTTTTATATAAGTGACGTATCGGTTCATTGCGACCAATCACGAGAAGCTAAAAATTTCTGTTTTTCTTCCTTGTATGCATCTAGGAATATAAACTTTGTTATGTGCCTTCCGGCCAGTTATGAGTGTTTTTCACAATCGGGGCTACGTCATTGGTGTACCTGTCGTGTTCTGTGGATTAACGTTCGCCTTACGCCGACAGAAAGTACTGCAACCGTGCCCTAGAGCATAAGTTTCGACTGGGGCTCCGCAAGAGCTATTCAGGAGTTTCGCGATCGAGGGCAGATATTTGTAGAGTTGAGACGGGTGCACGATGATACAAATACAACGCCACAACAGGCAAAATGCCCAACGAGGTGGCTGATAAAAAGATGCCCATAAAAATATGGATGTCATATGTTAAAAAAATACAGCAACCCAATTAAAAATGCTGTTAATATACCCATATGACCTAAGCCCGAATTGTTCCCAGGCCCCATAATATTAAAGAGCCACGAGTTTAAACGGTATATGTTTGCTAATTAATCAAACATAGTTGATTCCAGTCGGGGGAAGACCTCTGATGTATACTTTACCCATGGTCCCCATCAAAACAAAATTGGGCCCTGCATACAACGCCGTGTGGGTGTATGGGCATCGTGCCAGCTCTGTGTCACGGGATCCTTGGTTCGATCCCAACATCAGCGCGGTCGTTGGACAGCTTGTTGCTGCGGTTTTCAACGTCGAGGCACAAATATATGCGAGTCGATCCCCACATTAAAAAGTCTCAACAAAGGAAGCAAAATACCCCACAATGGTACAAGTGTTCAATCACTACACTTAGCTCCGCGATTTATATTTAAAAAATTAACTTCGCACACATTACTAATTACGTACACTGCAGAAAAATCGCACGCATATATATACCCCCAGCACGACATATTTACCCCTGAAGGGAGTGAAAAGGGTAGTAAATTGCCATGGCGGGGGGGGGATAGACCAGTTTTACACGATTTAGCCTAATCAGCCCTTTTGGATGGCAATGTCTCTAATACACTTTGACCAGACATGGCTCTCACTCTATTTCTGATGAGATATAAGGAATTGAGCACAACCATACCGGAAAATTTTAGCAGTATCCAGGTCGGTCAAGGCACCTCGAGTGAGTCAAATCTGTTCGGGGTTTGGCCCCGAAAGAACCCCCCCATGTCCCCCGAAGCAGCAGCAACCACTCCCAGAAGCCCCGCAACCGAACACCAGAGGTCAGAGGATATCAGCTGTCCGGCATCACTCCCTTAAACATCCGACTCCCATCATCAATTAGAAAAACATTCACGACGATCGTCAGTGTCACCTTCATGCAAAGAAACGAATTTCCCCCATCAAAATCTTTCGTAGACATTCCGTTAATATGCTAAGTATTTTCATACTGAAATGCATGTATGCTTTTTCAGTATTACTAAATTGCACCATTATCCCGCACGTTACAACTGTTAGAACGGTTGCACGCTGGAATAACTTCACAGGGCTGGCGTCCGCACCTTTTATTCACTGTGACGCAGATTTGCATACGGTTTCTTCTTCCCCAGGTTACATTTGCATGCACGGTGTTCTTTTTCCTAACGATAAATTTCAACAGGAATGCCGTTTTAACATTTGCGGAGCGGCCGTTTCGAAACGCTCTAGCGCGTTTGCGTTCCATGTTAGACTATGCATTCTTTGATGACAATTATTTGTATTGGTGTGTACTGTCACCTCTTAAAGTTTTTCCCATCTTTTCTGAATCACCCTGTATACAGGACGACCACAGCAGCAACTTTCAGCCCCCCTCCCAATGTTTCCTTCATGTCAGTGTCTCTGCCGTGAAATAGTCTCGTAACCATCAAGACTTCCACACAAACTAAAAATTGGTAACCTCTGCCCTTGAGTGACCAGAGTAAACATGTCCAGTACAAATGACATTGCGCCCGAGGGGCGTGATGGTAAGATGCTTGTCTACCACCGTGATACACATGCTACTAAGTATAGTACTGTCTTGATATCCAATCCAGCCGTGAGCTAATCCAGTAATCCGGCGTTTTTCAGGCTAATTTTCTTCGAGCATAGAAGAGGAAAACATGCCACTGTATATCTTGTGAACAGAAGTTTATATAATTTAAAGGGGTTTTTCAATTGACTTCCAGTAATCTGGCGATTTCGATAATCTGGCACACCCTGATCAGATATGTGCCGTATTAGCGAGAGTCTATTGTAGCACGAAAGCACGCCACTTTTTAGCATATGCAACCAATGAAATTATTGGTAACATTTGCACATATGTTACCAATAATCTCATTGGTTTGCATGTGCTTGAAAGAGTGGCATGCTTTCGTGTTACTTAGTAGCATGTGTATCACAGGCCTGAAGGTTGCCGTCAGGTCCCAGGTTTGAATCGGGGGAAGAATATAAATAAAAATATGTCTTCCCTAACGAGCTTGAGGTGACTCATCAATTTTTAGTGACTCATCACACAAATATTGGGATCCCATGATGATACCGATACCAGTCAGATAAGTATATTTTGAGGAGGAGAATCAATTTCGTTCTATGATTAATCAAATTCACTATTTAAGACATCGCAGGCGAGAGACTCTCGGATCTGTTTCCTACGGTTGGAGGGTACGAAACAGATGTAGCCTTCTTAAAACCTTTTAGCCCGCATTTGAACCAGCTGCAGGAAATATAAGGCCATTCACCGGTGGAACATTGTTCATTTGCGTTTCGACGTGAATACGTCTTTTAAATCATCTGATGATACTGGGTGCATTCACAGAAAGTTACGTGACGAAATTATTTAAACTCTCATATATCTGAGGACGTACTCAGAATATATCAGTGTTTTTGATGTCTCCGGGTATATCTTATTAAGGCTAATCCAATGATACCACTCTTATTTTAATACCTCTTCCGGTCTGGGCACCAGGATCGCGGCCCACTTTCATAACGTAATTGTTTTAAGCTACATCTCAAAAGGTTCGCAACGCAAATAAATGCAAATTTTGTCATGTGATGGGCATTTTGAAGACAAATCTATTTTGATGCCCTTCTGGTTTTAATACCTGTTTCGGTCTGGGCACCAATTTTGAGGATCCGGGTTCGAACCTCACCGTCGCCACAGTGGTGGTCGTCTGAAGTTGGTTTCCTGTGGTTCCCAACTTCGAAGCGCAAATGCGAGCCGATCTCCCCATTAAAAAGTATTGCCACAGAGAGCAACCGGCCTACAACGATAAATTAATCAATCATTACACTTCACTCATAGTTAGAAAAACTGGTGGCAGATGGCAGCACTACTCATAACAAGCATTACACAGAAACAAACTTCACGTCAAGTTTCAGTACACGTACACGCACATTCCCGAATGTACCAATTCGTTAGAGGTTCCGGAGAGGAATATGGACGAGGTGCATGTGTGGTTTAGTAGTAGTAGTGGTCTGGGCACCAGGCTTCGCGGCCCGCTTTCGTAACGAAATTGTTTTACGCTATATCTCGGTATATTCACAACGCAAATAAAAGAGAATGGTATCGTCTGTTAGATATTCAAAAGACGAATCCGGTGATACATTACGGATTTGAATACATATTGTTTCTAGGCCCGAATTTGTGACGCGAAATTGTTTTACTCCATATCTCAAGAAAATCGCAATGCAAATAGCTATATACCCATTGGTATCGTCTATTAGCTATTCCGAAAAGAAATCCGATGATACCAATTTCATTACGTCAGTACCTGTCAAGGCAAGACCCCATTTTTTTTGCTTTGTTTTGTCATAACTTCAATAATGATGAGACATGGATTTTTTTTTTCTTATTAGATAGTGGTATTTGGAAGTCCAGCAGAAGAAGGAGGAGGCGGAAAAATACATCTGATTGAAAACAAAGCTTTTGAAGACATTGATGCAGCTCTAATGGTACATCCAGCGAGAGTTAGCTCAGCTTTTGCTCCCACTCTGGGTATTATTCGAGTAAGTCTAAAAAAAATCATATCAGAAAACACTTTATGAGAAAAAAAAAATTATCATGTCTGATGAAATGAAACGTGAAGAGACCAAAGTCGAATATGATATCATTCATTCATTTTCATGCCTTTCTGAGACATTTTTTATCATTCGTTTATTTTAGAAATGGAATCTTGGAATTCAAAATTGATACATTTCAAATACTGTGATTGAAGTTGGAGCAGATTTTCGTTTCTTGTGAATGCGTAACCAGATTATGAGCTGAAGTTTTTCCATGAACTAATTTTTTGTTATACAGGGTGTCCAGTAATACAAATACAAATGCCACAACAGACAAAATACAGGCCCGTCATTTAGAAGGGGGCAGGGGGGGCCGTTGCCCCCCCCCCCCGGCTTTTATACCCCCCCCCGGAAAATACACTAAAAATGGTATATATATATATATATATATATATATATATACAGTGAAACCTCGTTAATGAGTCACTCTTGGGAGAGCAAAAATATGACTTGATAAGCGGAGTGACTTGTTAAACGGAGTAAGCCATAGCTGTGCTAATTCCTGCATGAGGATAATTGGGACTTCCAAAAAGTGATCCGGTAAGCGGAGTGACGTGTTAACCGGGTGACGCACTAACGAGGTTTGACTGTACATGCATTGAGTACATGTGCTTTGCCCGCCCCGGAAAAAGTTGAAAATGACGGCCCTACAAAATACCCAATGAAGTGGCTGAGGAAAGATGCCCATAAAAGTATGGATGTCGAATGTACAGGAGGCATAGCAAACAAGTTTCCAAATAACGTGCAGTACTCAGTGTATGTCGTTCATGTTTCAAGGGGTTGTATAATTATTAAAAAAAATTAACTTTTTATACAGTCCCCGGGTGCCCCAAAACCCAGTTAGAAAGTTGTAGTTCTGTTTCTCCTGATGCCACAAACACATTCCACGTTTCTAAATACAATATTCACTGAGATATTCGAATTCAAAAAACGAAAGAAAATTGTTGAAAAAAAACAGCATTGAATGTGGGAATACCGTTTTACCCGCTTTTAATGCTGTTTTTTTATCTGATCAACCGTTTGTCGCAGAGGTATGGTTTCAATTTAAAAAATGCTTAAAATTATTAAATACGTTCAAAAATGACTCTCTGCACTAGTTTTGAAAGTGAAGATACAGTTGCCCTGCATTTTCCGAGTCCAACAAATACAAATACAAATACAAAAACAACGCCACAACAGGCAAAATGCCCAACGAGGTGGCTGATAAAAAGATGCCCATAAAAATATGGTTGTCATATGTTTCAAAAATACAGCAACCCAATTAAAAATGCAATTAACACAAATTACAAACAATATATACACATGATAAAATATTATACAATGCCCATAAAGAATACTTATGGTTGTCTTATTCTAAGAATGGATAGCTTCTCGATTTACCCCAACATGTTTATCGTATTTCTTTTTAAACGTGTCAATTGTGTTACAATTTACTACCTCCGGGGGTAAGCTATTCCATTTATTAACAACCCTATTAGAGAAAAATTCCCTGCGACACCATAACCTTGCATTGTCCCTCACCAATCGATACTGGTGTCCCCTTGTAAAAGCAGTCGATTGGCGGTGTACTAAAAGTTCATGGTCCATCCTATCCATCCCATTGAAAATTTTGAACACTTCGATCATATCTCCTCGACACCTGCGTTCATCCAATGTAAACATATTCAAAAAATGAAGTCTTTCTTCATAACTCAAGCCCTGTGTGCCAATAAGGACACGCGTAGCTCTTCTCTGCACCCCTTCAACCAAGTCTATGTCCCTCTGTATGTATGGTCTCCAAAACCTTACAGCATACTCCAGTTCAGGACGAACTAAGCCTCGAAAAAGCGGAAGAATGACTTTAAGAGAACGCGAAGAGACCTTTTTGAAAATGAGACCAAGCATTCTATTCGCTTTTTTGACCACCGCTGAACAATGTTCAGAAAACCTAAGCCGCTCGTCAATGAGAATTCCCAAATCGGTGACCCTAGTTGCATCCGGGATATTGACACCATTCAACTCGTAAGAGAACCGTGGGTTGTTCGAACCAAAATGAGCGACCATGCACTTATCAACGCTAAACGTCATGCTCCATTCATTTGCCCATGCTGCAATCTTGTTTAAGGTGGTCTGGAGCAACTCCCTATCGCTTTCATTTCCGATTACCCCCATTAGCTTCACATCATCTGCGAATTTGCAAAAGAGATCCTATGATTTCAATTCCAATATTCGCAGAGATATTCGAAATCAAAAATCGGAGAAAAGTTGGGTAAGGACAGCATAAATGAGGGAAAGGAGAGATGTCCGTTAGTTTTTGCTGTTATTTCCCAACTGTTCTCCGGTTTTTGAATTACGATATCTCAGTGAATATTATAGTTAAAAAAACATGGGCTTTTTTTGGGCTCAGGAAAGAGAATGCAAAAACTTTCTAATTGGGGGGAAGTTGGAGGACAAGGGGACAGTATAAAATTTCGACTTTTTTTTTATTTTGTGATACTGTATTCTCACTCATAAAGATGGTGCAGGGTAATTTTTGAACGCCTATTGAGCATTTCTTAAATTAGAATCATACTTCTACGACAGACGGTTGGTGAGATAAAAGTCGCATTAGCACCTACAGGACACCATGTAAAAATGTTATTATAATAAAGTGAAACTAATTCCTATGCACTCTTGATTATATTTCACTGCACAGGCACAGGTGACATTCAAAGGCGTCGAAGCTCATGCAGCGGCATATCCTTGGGAAGGTAAAAATGCTCTTGATGCAGCTGTGGCTTGCTATGTTAGTATTGGTCTTCTACGACAACAAGTGAAGCCAACTTGCCGAGTACATGGTAAGTAATGAGATGAAAGTCGCATTACTGCGTTGGTTAAGAGATAGGTCGCAACGAGTTATGGTGAACGGGGAATTCTCTGGTTGGACAGACGTCACAAGTGGAGTTCCTCAGGGAAGTGTCCTTGGCCCCATACTTTTTTCACTTTTTATCGATAAACTCGATCAGGGTATCGATGGGATTACTAGGAAATTCGCAGATGATGTGAAGCTAATGGGGGTAATCGGGAATGAAAGCGATAGGGAGTTGCTCCAGACCAACTTAAACAGAATTGTAGCATGGGCAAATGAATGGAGCATGACGTTTAGCGTTGATAAGTGCATGGTCGCTCATTTTGGTTCGAACAACCCACGGTTCTCTTACGAGTTGAATGGTGTCAATATCCCGGATGCAACTAGGGTCACCGATTTGGGAATTCTCATTGACGAGCGGCTTAGGTTTTCTGAACATTGTTCAGCGGTGGTCAAAAAAGCGAATAGAATGCTTGGTCTCATTTTCAAAAAGGTCTCTTCGCGTTCTCTTAAAGTCATTCTTCCGCTTTTTCGAGGCTTAGTTCGTCCTGAACTGGAGTATGCTGTAAGGTTTTGGAGACCATACATACAGAGGGACATAGACTTGGTTGAAGGGGTGCAGAGAAGAGCTACGCGTGTCCTTATTGGCACACAGGGCTTGAGTTACGAAGAGAGACTTCATTTTTTGAATATGTTTACATTGGATGAACGCAGGTGTCGAGGAGATATGATCGAAGTGTTCAAAATTTTCAATGGGATGGATGGGATGGACCATGAACTTTTAGTACACCGCCAATCGACTGCTTTTACAAGGGGACACCAGTATCGATTGGTGAGGGACAATGCAAGGTTATGGTGTCGCAGGGAATTTTTCTCTAATAGGGTTGTTAATAAATGGAATAGCTTACCCCCGGAGGTAGTAAATTGTAACACAATTGACACGTTTAAAAAGAAATACGATAAACATGTTGGGGTAAATCGAGAAGCAATCCATTCTTTATGGGCATTGTATAATATTTTATCATGTGTATATATTGTTTATAATTTGTGTTAATTGCATCTTTAATTGGGTTGCTGTGTTTTTGAAATATACGACATCCATATCTTTATGGGAATTTTTTTATCAGCCACCTCGTTGGGTATTTTGTCTGTTGTGGCGTTGTATTTGTATTTTTAAATGTAACATTTCTTCTGCAAGAGAGATATTTGATGAATTTTAACCTAAGCTTGTTTCACGTAATTTACTAAGCAAAAAGATTAGGCAAGATTGGATGGAACCGGTGGATTGGAGATACCGTCATGGTCGCTGATATGTTCCGAGAAAAACAAGCATTTGAACTAGGGCACTGATAGGGATAACAGCAAAGCTGTATGACCCCGGTAATCAAACCTGGGGACCGACTGAACTTTAGGGGAATTTAAGATATCCGGGGGTCAACCTGTTTCGATTTGACCTTTTGTCACCGCATCATAAGATAACCGGTGTGGTCCCACCGACCAGTGAATACGAGAACCTACTGGGTCCGCAGACATCATGACTGGTCCACTAAAAGAAATCTTTTCTAAATGATAATAATTTCCCCAAATATATTAGCATTTAGAAGATTGATATACCACCAAGGGGTTGCAAAAAGCCATAAAAAATCCACTGCGGACTAGGAATTATCGTATAGGAGATTATTCCACAATCAACGTATCACCGCGCGGAGGGGAGCGCGAAGTTTTTCGCTACTGGTCCCGTGGACCACCACAATTAGGTGGTCGTCCATACGTTAATCATTCCTGAAACTCAAGGTGTGGCCCTGTATATATACCAGCAATATACGAACCAGGTGTTCACAAACCTGTGGTGGTCGAGTGGTTATAGTGACGGACTCGCGATGCGAGGATCCGGGTTCGAACCCCACAGTGGTGGTCGGCTGAAGTTGGTTTTCTGTGGTTCCCAACTTCAAGGCGCAAATGCGAGCCGATCTCCCCGTTAAAAAGTCTCGCCACAGAGAGCAACAGTCCTACAACGGTAAATCATTCAACCATAACACTTCACTCATAGTTAGTAAAAACTGGGGGCAGATTACAGCACTACACATAACAAGCATAACAGAGTAACAAAAAACTTCACGTCAGGTTTCACTACACGTACACGCACATTCCCGCATGTACCGATTCGTTGGGGGTTCCGCGGGGGGGGGGGTTGTGGGCGGGGTGCATGTGTGGTGTAGCAGTAGTAGGTAGGGCCTCCAAAAAAAAAATGGCTCGGGGATCCATGATACAAATACAAATACAACGCCACAACAGGCACATTGCCCAACGAGGTGGCTGACTTAAGAACATCATGGATCCCCTACCTACTACTGCTACACCACACATGCACCTCCCCCCCCGCGGAACCCCCCAACGAATCGGTACATGCGGGAATGTGCGTGTACGTGGAGTGCAACCTGACGTAAAGTTTGTTTCTGTGTAATGCTTGTTATGTGTAGTGCTGTCATCTGCCCCCAGTTTTACTAACTATGAGTGAAGTGTTATGGTTGAATGATTTACCGTTGTAGGACTGTTGCTCTCTGTGGCGAGACTTTTTAACGGGGAGATCGGCTCGCATTTGCGCCTTGAAGTTGGGAACCACAGAAAACCAACTTCAGCCGACCACCACTGTGGGGTTCGAACCCGGATCCTCGCATCACGAGTCCGGCACTATAACCACTCGACCACCACAGCGGCAAACGTTCTTAAGTCAGCCACCTCGTTGGGCAATTTGCCTGTTGTGGCGTTGTATTTGTATAAACCAAAGCCCTCCAACAGCTATTATAAATGGAGAACCAAGAACTATCATATAAACAACTTATCAAACAAATATGGATTGTTATGATTTTGCGATTGAGTTGTGGAATCAATTTCTTGTGTAAAATGAATTTCTTTCGAGTGAATTCTTCAATAAGCAACAGGAAAATTTTATCAATATCTTTTCCTCTCATTTTCTCTGATAATAATAATCGTATATATATATATAAAAACAGGTATAATAACGAAAGGTGGATCAGCCCCAAACATCATCCCTGGTGAAACAGCTATGGAATTCTATGTCCGAGCACCTTCAATGAGAGACCTAAAGGATTTGAAAGAACGAGTGAGACAATGTTTTTTGAGTGCTGCAAGTTCTACAGGTTGTACAGTCGAGTATGACTTCAACGACAGAGAGGTGTATAGTAGCGTTATCCACAACAGCGTACTTGCATCTTTATATCAAGGTTATTCGCAGATGCTTGGTGAGTATTAGTCTTTGTGTCCCATTTCTGTCTCCTTCTGTCTCCATTTTTTAGTAATATACAGGGTGATTCATTTACAACCGGCTCCACAAATGAGGTACAGTCAACCCTCGGTTTACGAATTTAATTATTTCCTGAAGTTAGTTCGTAAACCGAAACAATTTTTTCCATAAGAATCAATATAAAATGAATTAGTCCGTTCCTGGCATCCCGAAATTTTCCAGTGTGAATTTTTGCAGCAGCTCCTACGCATAACGCGGAACTAATGAAAATCATTAAAATAATAAATTGCTGAAAAAATAACCACCGTATGAAAGAGACGAAATGAAAAGGGCCGTGTCTGATGGTTTCATTAATATCATCACATCCCAGTGTCAAAGAACTCGAAATCTCTGCCCGCAACACAATCTGGCTACAATATCCTCCAAGTTAAATTCATAGTTCTGTAAAATATTTGCTGCTAAGCTTTGTCAATGATAGCAAATGCAATACAAAAAATTTGCTATATGCAAAGTAGAAATATTGAAATAATGTTTTGAAAGAGAAGTCATTGAGACTTATTTTACGCCAAAAATGATTGTAAAACGTTTTTGAAAACGTCTGATTTAGAGCTTCTTATATTTTGAATGATCTGCTGATCCATGGATCAGAGTGGATAATCGGAGTCGTATTTGGGGGGGGGGAAGGGGTGAATACATTACTCTCTCAGATGAAATCAAATTATTCAACTTACTCTTTCTGAAATTAGAAAAAAATTGCCAAACGTGATCTCACAGGCATCTGAAATATCCTTTCCTCGAGGAATGCTTTGATACCTCTTTGAGATGTGAAGCAGGGTATCTCCGGTCCTTCAATGTTAAATGTGTATTCACCGTTCTCATGGCGTGCATAACGCAAAAATGCAATTTTCTGAGTCATTGCCTTTCTGAACTATAATATTAGGTTGTTAGAGTATGGTAACACGGTTTCCTCTACCAATTTTTCTACATGTGGAAAACCTACCATAGACGGATTTATATGTCATGGAAACAGTCTATTGCCGTTTTATACTTAGAAGCCCTTGCGCTATGTTGCTCACAATGAGAAATTCCATTTCATGATCATCTTCATAGAGTATCACTTCGGTTGTGTGTATGTATATATATAAAATTGGCTCCGTAGAAATGTGTGTGATGTCCTTTTAACTAGTGATGGGCAACTACGGCCAACGGGCCAGATCCGGCGAACCGAGGGGTTCCATCCAGTCCGCCTAAGGTGTTCCGGTAGAAAAGTATCAATACACATACTAGCACAATAAATACTTAGGTTGACCATATTTCCTTGATAAAAATACGGGAAACAGAAAATCGGGATCCATACGGGATCACAAATTATCGCCACAAAATTATCAAATGCAGGTTAAGTTGCTAATTACAGCCAAGAAACTAATTAAAGGCTAGTGAAATCGCCAGATATCACTAAAATTGATGAAAAATCACCAATGGTGAGAAATGCGGAGCTTCCACAAGAATCAATGGGTGAAAATTTATAATTACCAAACAAAACGTATATGTTTGAAAAATATGTGAGATGAATATGTTTCTATATGATACACATATGACTGTGATAATTATGACTTGCTCATAAAAAAAAATCTCAACTCTTGATTCCAAAAAATTTCAAGTAAGCCTCGTTGAAAATAAGAGAGAAAACGAGAAATTTAATATAAACGTTGGGACGTCCAAAATTACGGAAATGTCCCTTAAATACAGATCAAATGGTCAGACTATACATACAACTTTCTGACCTGCGAGCTACAGAAACACTGCATATCTGGCCCGCGGTCTGATAAGTTTGTGCACCCCTGGTTTAAATTAATCCAGGAAAAATGTTTTCTTATTCGCAGCTTTTCTATTGTTCATAATTAAAATTTTGTTCCGATACGAAAATTAGCACTGTAATATAGTGTTTTCTAGAAAACTGCGAAAGAGACCGCGAATACTGAGGGCCGACTGTACTTCCAAATGTTTTGTCCATATTTGAGGCAAAAATTCACTGAAGATTGCATCGACTCTACTCCCGTCTCCATTGAATTTGTGTGCCCCACAGATGTAGGCGAAACGTTTGGAAGATATAACTCGTCTGGAATCACTAATATTTTTACCTTGAATTGATGACATGAGTCCACGTAAGAATGGAAATGAATACCTGTTTCAAATGCAGAATATGATATTTTTTTACGACCTTTAATGGGGTTGTTTTCTTCTAGGTGTAAAGTACATAAATAAGGTGCTGGATGGAACAGAAGGAACAGGTTCTACTGATATGGGCAATGTGTCGAGGGTTGTTCCGTCTATCCATCCTTTCTATGCGATATGCGATGATGCTGCAAACCATACGAAAGAGTTCACCAAAGTATCTGGTGATCGTGCTGCGCAACCTCCTACAGTTGCAGCCGCCACTGCACTTGCTCTGGTGGGTATCCGTATCATTAGATCCCCAGAAGTACGGAAATCAATGAGGGAATCGTTCCAGTTGGAAGTTGCCAAAGATAGTTGACATATATATAGTGCGTATTTTGTATTATATATATATACACATATATATATATATATATTTTATACAATAATATTTGGAGAAAATAAAGATTGAAGCAACTGTTTCCTTCTCATGTTTCTTGGACTACCAACTTTCTCGCTGAATTAGCAGTTATTTTTCATTTATTTATTTTTTATTTTCTTTGGGTCACTCTCTCTGCGATGTTTTCTTTATTTTTCTACATTGTATGTTTAATTTACTCTTTGGTTTGATTTTGTCACCGGATTTTTGGGGCTGCACATTGTTGGCTTGGCGAGTAAGTGCTTTTTTTATTGCTCTCAACTTTTTTAATTTTCGTTGTGTATTTTCGATTGACTTAAACTTTTTTCTCGCTCTCATTTCATTTTCATTGTACTTTCACCAGATTTGTGACAGGTTTTTTTTTGCCGATAATCAATTTCTTTGCCCACGCGCTAGTATAGGAGGGATTATCTCGTTTTTTGTTTAGCGCCATTTTGGTGTTTTCCCGCTTCTTTGATTTTGATTTCGTGTGTTTTTTGGGCGTTAGTGTTAGCTAACAGTGTATACTTTTTCCCGGATATTCTCAGTAATTTTTATTTTTTTCATTTGTTTTAGTCTTAGTGAATAGATAGTTAGCTAGGGGCCATTCAAGTATTATGTAAGTAGATTTTCAGCTATTTTTGACCCCTCCCCCCTTGTCAGCAAAAGTCAGCAAAACACTGACTCCCCCCCCCCCCACCGTCAGGAAAATTTCGTCAGCAGCTTAGACTATTTCATATCTTCAAAAAGGGGTTTTTGATGACGTAAGTAACCTTCAAACCCTCCCCCCCCGTCATCAAAAGTCAGCACATCCGAAAACCCCCCTCGATGCTGACGTAATACTTGAATGACCCCCCCTAATACTAATAAGTATAAATTGTACTTTGCATCTTAATACTTTTTAGGGGTGTGTTGTATAAACAGGGTGGGCAAAAAGTCAGTAGAAACATTAAAAATTCATAAAAACCGGAAAAGTAACCGAAATAAAAAACGGTTTGCAGGGTTAGCATCGCTAAGGTCACGGTAATTTTTTTAAGACAGGAAAAAAACAGCTGATAGGTGGCGCTGACGTACACAAGTCAAAGAAAAGATACGAAATCATCGTAAAAAATCAAAGATCCAAATCGTTTATTACAGCAGTATGTGTTCAACATAACCACCACAGGGGATAACACATAATGTGTATAATGTGTGATAATGTGTTATCCCCTGTGGTAGTGGTCATGTGGAACACATACTGCTGTAATAAACGATTTGGAGGCATTCTGTTCATTATTTGCGTATCTCTTATTTGACTTGTGTACGTCAGCACCCCCCTCAGCTGTTTTTAGAGTTATTTTTTTCACTGTCTTACAAAAATTCCTGTGACCTAGCGATGCTAAACCTGCAAACAGTTTTTTATTTCGGTAATTTTTCCAGTTTTTATTCATTTATAAAGTTTCTACGGACTTTTTGCCCACCCTGTATGTATATTTCTTCTTCGTGATTTAGTGTTGTTCATTTTTATTTTACTTAATGTTTTCGTACACTCGTACATTTTGCATTGTAATGTATTTTACGTTATTTTATTTTCCTGCTAACGTTTCTGTATTTTTTTAAGTGTTAGTATCGTTTTCTACAATAGTGTTAGTATGCCTCGATTAGTATTGTGTAGACTTTGTGACGGGAGCTTTCCCTGATCTAGGGGGGATAGTAGCCGATAGTGTTTGGATAGGGCAAGGTTGCAACACGAGGCCGAAACGTTAATGAATAGAGTTACGGTTTTAGAAGGCCCAGTTATAACGGAGCCATCTGTCGATGAAGAAGCAATCTCCACGAACAACCAGACAGTTTAGAAGGTGAATGGGTGGTTGTGGATCAGGTAGAGGGTGACAGTGATAGGGGTTCAATCATCAGCGATTCTATGGATAAGGAACAGAGTGTGTAGGGATTTTCGAGGTTTCAAGCGCTGCTGTCTTACTGGAGGGGTAGAAGCAAATATACTTGAGTCTCTGTCAGAGTACCAGGACTTATTATTATCCGCTCGGGAGTGGGTTCAGATGTGGCAGCGATTCCAGTACTGCCAGAGGGTAGTAGGGGCTACATACAAGTAGGATACACCAATTCAATTTAGCCCTGAAGGACATTTGCTCCTCACTTGGGGTCACGTTCTTGGAGCTTCACGCATTTACCGACAGGTGGCTTCGTTGCGATGGGATTCATCCGAATAGGAGTGAAGTCTGGGAGGTTTATGATAGACTCACAGGTCAGGTTTTTTTACTCCCAGACCCCGTAGACGGAGATCCGGTTTAGTTATTGTTAATAACAACAATATGGGACGTGAATTACCCACCTCTGACTTGAATGATTTCTTGATTGACACTAAATCACAGGGCAAATTAAAATGTGTGCCAATAAATGCCAGGAGCTTGGGTAATAAAAATTTATTAGAAACTATGATAGATGTGGAGGGCCTGGATCTTATAGCCATTGCAGAATCTTGGGCAAAAGATGAGGGATGGATCTTTCTTACACATCTCAGGATACGACACTTTTTTGAGAAATAGATAGGAAAGGGGTGGAGTGTTGATATACGTGAGATCATGTTTGAAGGCTAGAGAGTGTAACATGCACAGAAGTGATATTGAAACTATATGGGTTGAGAGTGAGATAGATGGCTTTTTTCTCAGCCCGAGATATCAAGGAAACAGTTATTTTCCGGATATTATGCTGAGGTGAATTCGGAAAAAAAAGTCATCAAGTCTCCGCCGGGACACGAACCCAGGCCCTCTTGCATACCATGGGTTGAGCTTGAAAACAAAAGACGTCATAAACTTATTGTTGGGGTTTGTTACAATCCACCGAATAGTGATCCAAACTACATCGCCAAACTTCATGATGAAATTTCCTACATGTGTAAGCGTAAGAGGGTTGTAATAATAGGGGATTTAAATTACCCGGGTATAGATTGGGAGAATGTTTCAGCTAGAGATCAATATGAAAGAGACTTTCTTAAGTTGGTGCTCGATAAATTTTTGTATCAGAAGCCACTAGGGGTACCGGTATTTTGGATTTAGTTCTTACTAGTTTCGAGGATCTTGTTGAACATGTTTCAGTGGGGGACAAGTTTTCTTCCAGTGATCATCGTGTCGCCAGTTTTCACTAACTTTTCTCCAGGTAAGGTTGATAACAAAAGACTGGTTCCTTGTTTTCGGAGAACTTTGATGTTTTGAGAGAACGGTTAGTGTAAGTCTTTAAAGACCGGTGGAATCTGTCGGGGTGGCACGTCAATGGTAAAAATTTAATACGAAGCTATCCTCTATTTTGCACGACGTCATACCCTTTGTTCAAAAAAAGCGTGTTGTACATCACACCCTCTATGGTTCACGGATAGCGTGCGTAACCTTTATCTTGAAAAGAAAAGAGCATCCAGAGAGTATAAAAGTGGACGAGTTGACCTGTCATTGTTTACTGATAAAAGAAGGGCATTGAAGAAAACTATAAAGGATAGTAAAAAGGAAGTTGAATCTAGGTTGGCAGATAACATTGGCTCTGACACAAAAATATTTTTTAGATACGTCAGTAATGGATGTAAAGGGACAGTTGGCCCCCTCTCGATATTAAGGTATAGGGTTGAGAGCAATGTAGGCATGTGTAGTACTTTCAATGGCTTTTCGCGTCGGTTTTTATCTAAATACGAGTGTTGCATGGGTTAATATAATCCTCAATGATATTCAAGTGGAAGACGTGGAGGTCCTAAATCTTCTAAAAAATGTATGTGTAAGCAATGCACCAGGACCAGATGATATCTATCCCACGGTCCTCAGGGAATGTGCTAATGAATTGTTATTGCTAGTCACACAGATTTACAAGAGTAGTGTTGCTGAGGGTATCGTCCGAAACGATTGGAAGCTTGGTAATGTTGTTCCGATATTTAAAAAGAGTAGAGGAGAAGCTGTATCTAATTATCGTCCAGTGAGTTTGACGGCGAGCCGATCTCCCCGTTGGAAAGTCTCGCAGCAGAGAGCAACAGGCCTACGCACTTAATATTCATTCTATAATTATTCATTCATTACACTTCACTCAATATGATTTGAGAAAAAACTCATAGTTAAAAAAATTGATTGCAGATGGCAGCACTACACATAACCATTACACAGAAAGAAACTTCACGGAAGGTTCATACTCTACACGTACACACACATTCCAACATGTACCAATTCGTTAGAAGTTCCGCAGAGGAATATGGACGAGGTGCATGTCTGGTTCAGTAGTAGTAGTAGTGAGTTTGACGAGCTCCCACTCGAAAATCTTCGAAACTATTATCAACAGGCAATAGGTGAGGTGGATAGACGAGAATAATGTATTGTCGGATAATACTAGTCTGCATTATTAAACTTTTTGTCAGATGATTTCTTAAAAGTCAGTGTTCCTGAATCAATTTTTGATGCTGATTCCAGAAATTACTTCCATTTTTGTCTATCACGTCAGGTTTTTACAAAAAATAAGAAGTCATGTTTTCAGTATTTGAATTAATGTAATCAAAAATCAATCACCATTTCATGCAAAGTATTTGGTTACACACTTTAGAAATACTGTAAAGAACTGTCCTAATAATTTCATGACTATTCTTTAATAGCTAACTTTCTTGCAGATCCGCCTTCATCAATTCTGTCCCTCTTCAACATCCAACAATAAGTGAGATTTTTTGGGAGTCTACGAGCGGTTCGGGCAGGATATTTTCAGTCCCAGGAGCAAACATTTCTCCGCTCTGGCCAAACTCTCACAATCCAATGCTTCTGCTTTGCCCAACTGTTCCACTCACATAGAAAGCAAGGCATTTTTGTGTACCCAGCTTGTTGTCCTAATAGTATTCCTATAACTTTGAAATCATCACAAATGAGCCATTTGTGTAACGCATACTGAATATTTTTTAACAGTTCATGTTCTCGAATGCCTCTTTCATTTGAACTGAATGGGCCACAGGAATGGACCCATGCACATTCCCATTATGAAGTAACACACCTTTGAGACTCCTGTCGGAGGAGTCAATAAAAAGTTAACACTCAGTGGGATCATGTTCAATACCAAAGAAGTGCATCAACTTGTTAGTGTTATTGCAGTAAACCAATGAATCTTTCTTTGAGAATAAAGGAAGTAGTTCTTTTTCTCTGTGTCTGTACCAAGAAAAATGTGTTCCTGGTGCCATAAGACTCTTGCTTTTAAGCCGGAAGCCAAATAGTTCTGCAGATTCCTTAGGCAAGTTCAGATCACGCACTAGACCATTAAGTTCACTTCTGGTAGAACCGTTGTGAATTATGTCATCTTCAGGCTCATAAACATCATCACTATCATCTTCGGAGATTGCAGCATGTTCACATTCAACATCGTCTGCCACGTTCTGTAAAGCAGCTGGAGGAACAGGGGCAGGCAGTTCTTGCCCATGTGGAACTGGCCTAATGGCTGAAGGAATGCTTAGATACACAATTTTGTTCTTATTTTTTACATTGCACCCCTGTACATTAATTAAGCAGAAGTAAGAGTCATTAAGGTGGTCTTTAGGCTCCCTCCACACCATAGGAATTGAAAACGGCATGCACGTTTTCTTTCCTTTTGTCCATAACCTTAACCTTTCAACACAATAGCGGCAAACTTTCTTTGGTGCCCATGCCTTATCCTGATCACTTGGTTTTATTTTAAAATAAGCATAGTAAGCTTTCTTCACAAAGTCTGTTATATCCATCCTTTGCTTAAGCACTGCAAAATTTCCGCAAATGTAACAGAAAACATTTGGATTGTTCGCACACTTGTGTGTAGACATTGTAAAACAAGAAGACAAAAACTGAGAACAACTTGTGGAAATGCAAACAGAAAGAGAAATAAACTGGAAATGTGAGAGCCTGCCAATTAATTCTCGCCAATCAGACTGTATTCTAAAAGTGGTCCAATAAGTTAGCAAGTATCCAAAAGTGCACTTACGTTATGTATGACAAACACATAATGCTCTTAGCGATGAATCTTCAAAATCGACTCGGGTCGAATTGAGAACGAACTGTACCTGATAGAAGAAAACTAAGAACAGTTCTGCAATCAGCACAAAAAAGTGAGCTAAGAACAATTATTAGTTTTCAATCATCTGATATCATGCTATTTATGCTCAAGATATTTACTTTCTAAAATTTCAACCAGATTTCATTTTCACGAGGCCCCCTCTGCACTTGAGGCCAAGGTCCGTGCATTAAGACGGCACTGCACGAATGCTCTGATGAACTGGTGAAACAATCATACAAGGGAAACTAGAATGATTACTTTGGATACTGTGGTTTTGTACACTGTTCAAAACAATTAGGGGAGCAAGCAAAAAAGTGAAGAAAACCGTGCGAGACAGCCACGTATTGGCATACAATGGATAGTACACGCGTATCAATGCGCAATACAGAAAAAAGACGTAAAAAAATTTGGAATTAAGCTTTAATTCTTTGAAAATATGGAAAAAACATGAAAAGATGATTTAGGACAACATTTTGGTTACATGTAAACGATAAAAAAAAGTACTTTTTAGACATGATGCATGAGTTTTAATAGGGCGTGTGGTCTCCTCGAACAGCTAAGACTGCTGTACACCTGTTTGCCATGGATGCGATGAGGTTATCGATCAGACTTTGGGGAATACTGTTCCACTCCTCAAGAAGTGCAATCTGCAAGTCTCGGACAGTAACAGGCGGCCTTGGTCACGCAGCAATGCGTTGGATTCAGGTCAGGAGAGCACGCTGGCCATTCCATACGCTGTATTGTTTCAGCTTCAAGCATGTTCTCCACCAGACGAGCTCTATGCGGTCGGGCATTATCATCCTGGAAATCAAAGGAATCTCCAATGGCTCCAGCGTAAGGGATGACATGAGGTCGCAGTATCTCGTCTGCATACCGTACGTCCGCCTATGCTGATTCCACCCCATACCATCCAACCAGTCTGTATTGTGACCTTTCACGAACGAATGCGGGGTTATTTCGAGTGCCCCTGTCCCTCCATACCAGAACACGTCGGGTGTCACACTCCAGACTGAATCGGGACTCGTCTGTAAACAGCACTTGGCTCCAATCATGTTGCTCCCAATCTCGATGTTCAGCAGCCCATCTTCTTCGGGCCGCACGGTGGCGTGGGGTCAATGGAATGCAGACCATTGGCCTACGTGCGTAGAGCCAATACCTTCTAGAGCAGAAGGCCTGACCCCGAGATTCGTGACGTCATCGAATTCCGTCCTAGAATCGTCTTCCCTGTAAGATCGTTTTCCAGCAGCACCACACACTGTAACGCAGTTATATATATAAATATTTTTTTTTGACCCACCCCGCTGTAATATATATTTTTTTCTTATATAAAAAAAAAAGGTTGAATTACCTTAGAATTTAGCACTCGAATGGACGAGTTTATACTCATAATTCAACATTATTTTCAAGTATCAATTAGAGCCAGAGTTTTTACGAAAACTTTGAAGAAATTACCATTTGACATCAAAATTTCCCCAAGAGAATATTTCGGAATTTCATTTCTGTTGATTTTAACCAAAAAAATATCCATTGAATACCGAAATTCAAGTATATATAAAATATCCTTTATTTCTCATTAAGATAGACATATGTAATATTCACTATATATTTTATTTAAAAAATATATAAAGTATATACAAACTTTTCACGTAATGTGTATTTTATTGAAAGGAAGAAAAAAGAACGAATGAACAAATATGCTTTGCTCCTTCCAGAAAATTTCAATGGAAACTATGGATTAGATATAGATTGCATGATTCTCATTCGTACACAAATTCATAACATTCAAGTAGTAAAAATCCATTTCAAAAATAGTTTTTTTCTTCAATATATGTATACCAGTTTCTTCTTTGCATAAAATTGTTTTATTATTTATAACTTCTCTTAAAAATTCATTTTTATTCGAAGATTCTTTAGAAATAAGCCAGAAAAAAAACAAACCAATAATACGTAGATTAATTTTGAGGTTTGTTATGAAGCAAAGTGTGATCTATGTTCAAGATTATAAATATCATCAGGTTCATATTTTATTTAGGCTGAGGAGCAAAAATTCTATCCAATGTTTTTCACTACACACATGGAGTTACACAAGAAATAAAACTTGCTAGAATTGAAAAACAATCTTTAATTGAACATTTGCATTAAACATGAATTCAACACTATTTTTCAGTTTCTCAGTCATAATGTAATTATATAGAACATAACTAACAACTACAGGAGTTGGACACGACAAACCCCTTTAACCAAATTTCGTATGATTATGAAACTTCCATCGTTTAAACACATTTCATTTTCAGTAGTTAGCCGACATCTTTCTACTCCGAGCATTTAAGTTTTTTCATCAAAGCATGTGAGCAATACATATATAATCAGAACTTGATGCCAATTTTCTGTGAACGACTAAAATCATAACCACCATCATTTATGTATAACTTTTTTTTTTAAAAAAAAAAGAGAGGTGTAAAATGTACCAGTAATGAGACACTTATTTCAAAGATTTAAAAATAAAAAATGAATTTAAGGTGAATTTGAAATTTTGAGCTGATAATGATGGTTGAATGATGATTGACTGATATTGAAAAGTAATTGAGCAAATATTATTTCAAGTTTGGGAGCTAACTAATTAAATGTTAAATGGCCCATTACTTATACATTTACCGAACTTGATCAAAACACTCAAGTTTGCACATTTTTCATTCCTAATTTCCCCCTTTTTCTTTGTCACCAAATCATTTTTATTCATACAGATTTTTGAGTAAAATATTAGATGAAATCCATAAAATTTTTTGAGCAATATCAGCTTCCCTGTGACCACTACAACATTCATATACATTTCCTAAAATTTCAAACTCTTCCAAGGTGGTAAAAGCTGTGTTTACAAGAACTTCTCTATGCTTACTCTGATTATTATATATCATTTATTATTATATATGATATGATTATTACTATGATTATCTGATTACTGTGATTACTTTGATAAATTCAGCAGTATCAGTAAAATGAGGGATATTTCTGTCTGGACCCAATATATTTAAAGCCTCGCAAACAAACTAATTGAAGACTGAGTACAAGTTTGATGTTTTGTCTCTCTAAATTAAAAGGTCTGAGAGATTTTCATGTTAGCCCTCTTGCATATGAGACAACATTTGCAGAGTCTGTAATACAGTTGTTTCAATGATGCAAAAGATGCTGTACAAAAATTGTCAACTGAAACATCAAAGTTCAGGTAAAAATAGCACTTGCCATCATTTCTTTGATTCAACCAGTTATTTCTGATATTTTTTAACAAATACACACTATAACAAAAAATAGTGGTCTCGATAGACACTGAGGCTGGGGATACATATATAAATTCTTATGTGGCTTTGTGAACAAGCTCATTGCTTTTCTATTGATAGCATTGTTATCAGTGACAACGCCAATAACTGTGAAACCAATATTTTCTAAACCTAAAATAACTTAGGATAACATTACGTAACAATACATGATTTATCTTGAACACAGGTAAAATATGCACAACTTCTTTAAAAGGGGACATTAGGCTGGAAACTATAAACACAAAAGCACTCTTCGCAGCTTCTTCTGTGTTGAAGGCCATGCCAACAACAGAACCTCCCTTATAATCAAAATAAGGTTTTATGTAAATTTCGTCAACAAGAAAAATAACTTTATCTGCATCAGAAATATATTTTGCTCTGGCTTTTATGTACATCAAGAAATTTTGACTCACCTCCTCGGTTGGTGAAACTGGTAGTCGCTGACTAATTTTCCTCAAAGTTGATGGATGAGGCAGTATAATTTTATTGCTAGATCTTGTAAATTTGTACACTTTTGGCGAAATTGAATGTAACAGAGTAGCAAATATATGATGTCATTAGAGTATTTCAAGTTGTTTTTTGCACAACGAGCAATCTTAATTTGTTCCTCTATAAAATTTATCAGTAATTCATTTTCACCAGTCTTCAAAGAAGACAGAGCATCATTGAAGAAATCTATTTTAGAGGAATTTTTTCCTCACACATAGGATTCATACTTTTAAGTGTGTCTAATATATCAATTAAGTCATTGAAATTTGTGAACTTATATGGGATGGTAAATTTTGAAATTCTTTTCAATGCAATACTTTTTAGATAAACAGAAACATTAAGATTACTTACAACCACTGAATGCGAAATCTGTGGATATGGTTGTATATCCAAATGATAAACACAAAATTTTTCACTGATTCGACACTTCATAAAAATTGCCAAGACCAAATGTTTCAACACATCACTGTAGATCTTCCATACTGCTGATTTGTCTCTGTTGAGAAAATGTTGCTGCATCAGTCACACTTTCCTCAAGGGCCGTTTTTAAGCGTTCATTCTTTCAGTGTTTTTTGTAGTTTGAAGATAACCTTCGTTTAATTGGAAGTGTCATAGAAGTTGAGGGATATCCTTCGAAGAGGCATGGCACAGCGTTCTTTCTTCTCTTAATTTTCAACGGAGCTGCTAAAGTCTTACCACTTTTATCATCAAAAGCCGAAGTTTCGTTACCAAATCCGTGGCCAGAAAATGCAGTTCACATACCTAGACATAAAATAAGCATAATCAGACTGATGGCTATTGGTAATAACATGAAATTAATTTAGTCTCTGACCATTACTTGTTCTCCATAAGAGATGGGACAAATAATCTGCTGCTAAATTATATATAATATACTATTATTATAACTAGTTAAATACTAGTTCATAAATTATATGGTGCATTACTAGTTAGGAGTAAATAATGATTTACATTTCCTTGATTGGATATGAAATTGTAATTAATTAAAAACAAAAATCATTTGGTAATATTAATGTACTATGATGTATCATTGTCAAATTTTGTCAGTATCATGGCAATATCTCCCAATTACCAGTTTTTCAATATCTATTGAAATAAAAAAATTACTTAATTATTAATTAAGTTATAATACTTAAAATTATAAATATTAATTAATAAATACTTAAAATTCAATATTTAAAATTACCAATAATTTCATTTAATTAAAAACACTAATTTCATTTACAATTGTGATGAATTTAGAGGAAATTAATATTCGGCCACGAAATATTTGATATCTGGCCAAAACATTATCTGAATATTTGGTACTCGGTTATTCCGCCGAATCACTATTTGTCCCATTTCTTCTTAATATCGGAGTTGATTTTTTTGCATTCCGTTGAATTTTTCTTAAAGAATAAAACAATATAATGTTTACGAAATGAGCACTTACACTATTGCGATCATTCGGTACGAAGTCCTTTCTTTGGATGGAATTCAACCACTTCTTCTTCAGATCTTCACATTTCGGAAAATAAAATACAGATACTTTTGGGTCAGACATATTTCTATAAAAAAATATCTAATCGACGACCACGTGCCTTCGTTAATGGCGATTTCTTGGGAGAAGCAGAGCGTGGATCGGGGGAGAATGCCGAGAAGAAGAAATTCTCTTTCTCGTTTAAGCCGGAGTGTGGTGACGTCACAGCATAGAAAATATTGCGGGCGAAGGCCTTCTACTCTAGAAGGTATTGGTAGAGCCCTCATAGAGAGTCATGAAGCCGATTACGTACTGTTTGGCTGGACACCCTTCGTCCTGTTGCCAAGAACAACCGTCTTTGCAGCTGCGTAGCATTCTCTGTTCTGTTTCGACGGGCTGTTAACCGTACATACCGGTCATCAGTTGCTGTAGTGGCGCGTGGCCGACCTTGCCCTGGTCGACGTCTAACATTTCCTGTTTCTTGGAATCGATTCCGCAGCCTTGCAACAACGCTTCTGGCGACTCCAACAGCGTCCGCGACACTACGTTGTGTTTGCCCGGATTCCAGTCTGCCTATAACACGCCATGCCATGGATTCCGGTAAATCACGTTGTTGAGACATCCTCAAGTCACCTTGTCTCAAAAAAAATTACTGCGCAATCGAATTTCACAGTTACGGCAGTAAAACAGACGTTTCTGCAACATCCCGATTTCTGCCCTTATCTGTTTTTTCTGGTTTTTGACGTCATGAACTTTGATTTGCATATGAAGTTTTCTTCTTTCGTTTCCTGCTAGGCTTTAAATTATGGATGATTCATTTTATGTTACTTATCGGTATACATCTTTGCGTAATTTTGTTAAAACCATGTGCTCCCCTAATTGTTTTGAGCAGTGTATATGAGGACTTATTTTCAAAAGGGAACATTTTCTTCACATTTAGTAAATTCACAGTGGAAGTAAAAAAAAAGTATTCCTCCAGAATGGACTGCATTGCAGGGATGCCGACATGTAGAAAACATGTTGGAGGGGGGGACTGAAACTTGTCAGTCGTCCCGTATATAAGGGACACAAAGCCATATGTAGGAGGGGGAAGTATGCGTTGCGTTGTATGTTCATTAATTATTGGGGAGGCTCAGCCTACTCACAAAATTTATTGGGGGGAGCGGCTGAAATAGCCTCAGCCTCAAAGTTCCGGCACCTATGCTGCATTGTTTTAAAAAAGTGGAAATACATATAGCCCAGCAGGTAGCATATAGGAGTAGTATATTCTGAGATAGAGGGCGATGAGACAATCGAGTTTAGAAGACTACTTTGGATAAACCATGGATATAACATAACACTTAATGTTATGTCTATGGCAGGGTTTTCCAACGTGAAAGCTCTTGCGGAATAAACGCATCAGTATAATGTACTTATGATTGATATAATTTCTAAAGGAATAAAAAAAAACACATTAAAAATGAAAATTGTATGGCAGGCTCCCACTCTATTGATGATACGCCTTCTTTTCACTTTTTATTTGTATCTGTCCTGAAGGATATTTTTGGATGATAAACTCATCGAATGGCTAAGATTGTGTCGTAATATAGGGCTTCAGAATTCTTGAAGTTAAGAGAGAACGCCCAAATTTTTTGGCTTAATAGCTGCAGGGGAGTCGCCATGTTTGTTGCCTTGGTTCGTATGTTTCTCAAAGAAAGAGGGAAATATCACGTGATTCAAAAAGCCTCATTGATTAATTTCAATTATGTTCTAACTTATAATGTTTCAACCTTTATATACTCATGAAAAACAAGTTCCGAAAGGATCTTAAGGATATAACAGAAGTGTGAAGGGTGTAAGGGCAAACAAATTCAGCGCCCCTTGCGGTAAGAAACGAAATCTGCGTCACTATAATAATAATAATAATATATAAAAATATGCTACGTAACGATTGGTCAGTCCTTACAAGAAATCAAAAAACAGAAGTCGTAAATTAGTAAAGCAATTTAGTAAAGAAAAGAAATTAGCAAAGCATTGAAAATGGGTAAAGACTGTGAAAAACATAGCAGTTAGGTAAATCGTATAAAGTTTATTCGAAATCGATGGAATTCCATGTTATTTCGTTAGAAAACGTTGAAAAGTTATTAAAATTCATGAAAAAAAATCAAAGAAACATACCAAGATAATATTTCAATGCATCAAAGCTGTACTAATCTCACCAGATCACGACAATAGGATAGTAAACATTAGAAATAGCAGAGAGAAACCCCGACGCAAACTTGTTTTTATCGAAAATGCAATTTTTATCGAAAAATAATTCTTTGGAACATAGCGAATGATGAGATTCAAGGAATAAAGCTTGAGTTAGCATACAAAGCGTAGAATAATCGAATTCATATTTTAGTAACATTAGACGATTAAAGTTTTCTGTTAAAATTGGTAAAGATGATACAAAAAAATATAAATATATACATCAGTGTCACAGAGAGAGAGAGTCAGAAAACTTTCCTGACACAGGGTTACAAAAAAAAAAAAACGGTGACATGACCGCAGCAAAAAGTTGCTACCGCAGGGAGTCCCCCATCGACGGGTTAGCGCACCAGCCTCTCGATGAGTATAAAAACCAAGCCTGCCGTTCGGAATCGGCGATAAATTGTAGGTCCCGGTCTAATTAGCCTCCGTGTGTGGAAAATGACCGTGGTACGACAAAAAATGATCAAATGATCAATTTTGTGGTTTTTTTTTTGGCCCCCACATCATCCTGAAGTCGGGCCTTGATTTTTGACAATCCCCAAACTTTCAGCTGCTCCTTATAATTATTGATTTTCAAGAAAATTTAGAGTTTTAACTATTGGAAAAGTATAAAACAAATACCCGAGACCTCAGTGCAGTGCTGGCTTAACGCATAGGCCCAACTGCTCACAGCCGGGGCTTTAAGAGAGCAGAGGAGTCCCACAAAACTTCAATCTGGTTAAAATTTTCAATATTAAGAAAATAAATTAGTAGGCAGGCGTTTTTTTAGCTAAGTAAGGGGGGGGCGCCCAAAAAATCACTTTGCTTGGGTGGCCCATAATGCTCTTGAAACGGTCAGGGCCGCCAATCCTCCATCCTCCAAATAGCCCGTCGTCCGTCTCCCCAATTTTGTTAGCATGATTGTCTCTATCAACCTGAATAGCCCATGCGTTAAAACAACCCTGCATTCCGGAACCTCCTTGGGAAGGTTCTCTGACGGACCCGAATGCCAAGTCTTTTAAAGCCCCCCCCCCCTAAATTGACCTTCGGTGAATGTGTAGAGCAAACATGAGTTAATCTCTAAGCCTACTCCCTGTCATGTCTGTCGGAGGCGGAGGAAAACGGCATGCATATATAATAAAGAGGTCCGCAAAAACGGTTCTCGCACCGGGCCGCAAAATAACGAAGTTCGGCCCTGTCTGACACCTCCCTACTCAGGACCGTATGAGGTAATAGAACGCGACAACAAGAAGTTTGTTATCAAGATACGCGATAAACTTGTGACAGTGTCAATCGACAGAGTGAAACCCGCTTACGTTATTGACGAGAATATTCGACCACCAACACTGCCCAGTCGCTTAATGGTTGTTCCCAAAACAACTGACACCAATATTGTAAAACGTGCATTGCGTACTATAATGCTCTGCTTATCGCGATGCATTGCGTACTATAATGATTTGCTTATTGCGATGCATCGCATAATGTGCCGTATTGCGAATTGTGGTGCTTTGGGTAGTATGCCGCATTGCTTATTGTGGTGCACTATATTACTGATTACACAGATTACTGATTGTGATTCTTTATGTGCTGTAGTGCACTGAGTGCTGTATTGCTTATTGTAATGCAGCGCTTATGGCTTATTATGGCCCATTGCGTATTATGGGGCTTTGCTTATTGCGATGCATCGCGTATTATGGTGCTTTGCTTATTGCGGTGCATCGCGTATTGTGCTGCGTTGCTTATTGTGGTGCACTGTAAATATATTAGTCAATTGCGCATTGTTATGCATTGCGTATTTTAGTGCATCACGTACCATATTGCTCATTCTAATGATGTATTGGGGTTCATTGCGTATTGTGGTGCAGTGCATATTGTAGAGCATTGCTTATTGTGGTGCATTGCTAATTGCGGTGCTTTGAATATGGTGGTGCAATAAGTATTGTGCTGTATTGCCGATGGTGGTGCAATAAGTATTGTGCTGTATTGCCGATGGTGGTGCATTAAGTATTGTGCTGTATTGCTTAATGTGGTGTCCTGAATATAGTGGTGCATTGCGCATTGCAGCGCATCGCATGATGTATTGCTTATTGTAATGCAGTGCTTTTTGCATATATTATGGTGCTTCGCTTATTGCGATGCATCGCGTATTGTAGTGCATCGCGTGCTGTATTGCTTATTATGGTGCTTTGCTTTTTCTAATGCTTTGCTTATTCTAATGCTTTGCTTATTCTAATCCTTTGCTTATTCTAATCCTTTGCTTATTCTAATCCTTTGCTTATTCTAATGCTTTGCTTATTCTAATGCATTGCTTACTATGTGTGATGCATCGCGTAATGTGGTGCTTTGCTTACTGTGTGTGATGTATCGCGTATTGTGGTGCATTGCATATTGTTATGTATTGTGGTGCATTGCATATTGTTATGTATTGTGGTGCATTGCATATTGTTATGGTGGTGCATTGCATATTGTTATGTATTGTGGTACATCGCGTGCTGTATTGCTTATTATAATGCAGTGCGTATTGCGTATCATGCTGTATTGCTTATTGTGGTGCATTGCTGATTGTGGTCAGTGCCGTCTTAACGCACGGCCCGGGGGCCTCAAGCGAAGAAGGGGCCTCGCAAAATGAGATCTGGTTGAAATTTTCGGGAATTTATCAGGTAGGGCCTCGCAAAAATCACTTGGCCCGGGGCCCATGATGGCCTTGAGATGGCCCTGATTGTGGTACTTTGCGTATTGTTATACATTATGCATTATAGTGCATCGCGTGCTGCATTTCTCATTGCAATGCAGTGCTTATTACGTATTATGGTGCATTGCATATTGGGCTGTATTGCTTATTGTGGTGCACTGCAAATAGTTATAAATCGCTTGCTTATCGTATTTCAGTGGTTATGGCGTATAAACCATAAAAGTTATGGTTAGCCATGGCCAATTTTAAATGGCCATAATTATTTCAAAAATACGCCAACGTGGTGATGACCTCGAATCATAGGGATTAATATATAGGGGCCAGCGAAAGCCTTAAATTCAGACATTAGCTGGATCAACTAGGCCGGCCAGTTCGTGAACTGGCCAACTTCGAGCTTTGGCAGTAACATATATAGGGTGATTAAAATTAAGTTCCAGTAGCAGACTGCTTATCCGAATACAGCGAATTTTTTAGGATAGCTTAATGAGACCATGGGAGAGTATTATATATGAAATAAAAAAAAATTGTCCAGTTTTCTATCACCAGGTGCAAAAGCGGCGTTTGTTATTGAATTTTCCTTTTTCTCATGGAGCACATAGTTTCAGTGGAATACGCCCTCCAGAACGGGCGCTAGATTGGTCTGAGCAGTGTCAGTATACTGAAACTACTCAGACCTATACAGCGCCCGTTCTGGAGGATGTATTTCATTGAAACTTCGTATATACGCCATATGGTCCATGGAAAAAAGGAAAATTCAATAAAAAGTGCCATTTTTACACCTGGTAGTTGAAAATTTTGAATTTTTTTTCATTTATTTCATAAATCTCTTTCCCAAATCTCATTAAGATATCCAAAAAATCTTCTGTATTCGAATAAGCAGCCTGCTCAGAGTACAGGAACTTTAATTATAATCACCCTGTATATACTGTTCAGTGAGTGAAATGAAGCAAAAGATTGACATACTTTATTGACTCAATCTCATTTTATTTGAAGTTAAATTTTTTTTAATTTAAAAATTTTAAATTTAATTTTAAATAAGATTGATTTCTCAATCTTCCGCTTCTTTTATCAACTTAATAGTTTCCTTTATTTTGAATCAACACTCGTATTTTCATTCAATTACATTGATGTAATGCTATTTTATCATGCGCGCAAGCTGTTTTTAATGCATTATTTTTTAAATTTATAATAAATTAAGTATTAGAGATGAGTAAACTTTATACTGACATTTTTGATTATATATGTTATCCTATATGTGTAAAAAATTTGAAATAAATCAATGGTTAAGTAGCATTTTTAATGATATTGCTACTAGGGTATGGTTTTCACCACCATGTTAAAAGGTATCAGACCCCTTAAATTAAAACCCAACGATACCACATTTTTTTTGTAATTTATATCAATGTGTCTAATATATAATAAGGAAATAAATATCACTCATTCCCCGAAACGGTCTATTAGACGTAATTATTCGAAATTATTTGATTTCGTTCAGATGAGATTCCAAGTGTAATGCATTACATCACTTCTTTATGAATTGAAGTGAAAATTAAGGAGCTAAAGATATATATATATTTATTTAACATTTTCCAAAATATTCGATTTTTTCAACACATGGTCATCCGTCTCCATGTTGTCAGACAAACATAAATCCAAGAAAAAAAATTATGATGTTTTCAGAAATCGCACATGGAAAATCTAAGGTATTGGTCAGTTAAGGGGAGCTCTGATCTTTGCATACTCAAGAATAAATCTTTGATAGACATTAATGCTACCCAGGAACCTTTGAAGTTCCTTAATGTTTTTAGGTGGTTTCAATTTTTCTATGGTGATATGGTGACAAGGCCGGATTAATTGTGCGGAGGAGGCTCTAAAATAGATACAGATCCCAGAAGTAACAGGGTAAATTTTAGTTTTTAGTTGCGGTCGTGAGGGTGACACAAAGGCAGCGAAACTAAGTTAATTGCGAACAAGAACTCGTGTCAGTGCTCAGATTGAAATTTTGCTCTATTTCTTTAAAGAGCGAAACGCAGAGCCGTCTCAACAGCATGATAGGCCCCGGTATAAAACTTTTTCTGAGGTCTCCAGCTATAAACACCTTGTCTACTAATTTGCATACTTACTCTATCCAAAACTTCAACTACATCAAATTGTCATGAGGGCTCCTTGGCTTTCGAGGCGTTCGAGCTAAATTTTTTTTCTCTGAGAATTCCCCCCTTCCACTTAAAAATACCTCCTATGATAAAAAACGAATTTTACAAATAAATGACAAACACATGGGCGGAGAAATGGGGGGGGGAGGCATTGACCCCCAGCGTCAAAGGTGGAGTCGACTTATCTAATGTATATATGAATTGACATCATCATCGTGCCCCTCCAGACTTCCAAGTCTATCTCCGCCTATGGACAAACATGCTACGAATTCTAAATCCCAATCAGAGATTTTTTAGCGTTACTCTATACATGCAAGGTAGGTTATAGATTTATCTTTTATTATCAGTTTGATTATTGAAAAATATATTTAAATATATTTTGCACTTCGTTTTCAAGGAAAATGTCAATCATAAATAATGGGGAAAAAATTTATATTAATATATTCCATGATTCCCTGCATATCTAGAAAACGGAAATTGAGTTTTCTCTTTATAGCAACGCCATCTGTTATGCTCCGTAATGGTATGAAACCTGTACATTTATATAATTCGTTGTTTTGAAAATTACATAGTATGCATTCTTTTAAATTTTTAGATGTGTTATTTATTCAATACTAATATCATATTTATCATATTATGCTAAAAAAGACAGAAATATAAATAACATTTTAACTATTGAATTTTGATAAAGGCAATGTTTTATTTATAATTCGAGATTAACAGTTACGATATTATGAAGGTGGAGAAGTACTTCTAAATTTCACGAAACCCAATTGGTTGTTTCCCAATTGGGATTTGAAAGTAGCTTGTGCGGAAATTTAAGTGTGGGCTCCTCATTCGCTCATACAGGTTTTGTACATTAGGTTATATGGAGCTATTCACGTGTCCGGGTGAAACTCACCCGCATCTTTGGCTACTTCTAATGATTTTGCATGGAATTTTTTTAATTATTTGCCATAAGCACCCTTAAATCGTTCGTCAATCGATGTACCCACATACGTCTACCATCCGTTTCCTTCTGAGATAGGGGCCGTTCAAGTATTACGTAAGCAAATTTTTAGCCATTTTTGACCCCCCTCCCCCCCTTGTCAGCAAAATTTCGTCATCAGCTCTGCCCCTCTGAATCCTAACTCATATTTTCATAAAGGGTGGTTGCTGACGTAAGCGTTATTTTTAAGAAAAGAAAACATTTATTTTTACTTTTTTTGGAAAATTTTAATTCCCTGAAACATTAACAAAAATAAAGAAGACTTAAAACACAAAAATATAAGGCTCTTAAAATAAATAACACACTATAAATATAACATTCATTTCTTGGAATCCACTACAAAAAGTTGTTGTAAGCTTGTGACCTGCTAATAGGTCAAGGTTTCTTGATGTTCATTATGATTTGGCACCTCGGATGTACCAAATATTGTCAGCTGGGTCAGGCCATGAGCAAAATTTGCCAACTTTCTTCATGGTCATTACACACGCCTCTCCAATACGATCAAAAACGGTGAGCATCTGTTTGTTTCTTACCATACTAAGAGCCTTTTCAAATGTTTCATTTGAGTTATTGCGAAAGGGTCGACAACCCAGCTTCAACACATACTTGCGAACCATTGCTTGGACAATAACAAACTAGTGAAAAAAGAGTAAAAACCCTGAAAAAACAGGTGGCACAAAGTCACCACCTGAATCCCCATTTTTTTTTTGTTTACACGTCATATTTCTGCCAAAATGCAGTGTTTTTACAATTCAAATAGGTATTTCTTGTATGTAAAGTGCTGAGAGACACAGAGTCTCAAGGCATTTGAATGAGTATGTTTGAAAAAATGTTCCTTATATCTAACAAAAACTTAGTTTCGAGGAAAAAGCATTTTAGTGAAAAACATCAGCATGTGTATATATGCCTGCCAGCAATTCATATTAAAATATTTTAAGAATATTTTTAGTACAGGTAGAACCTTCCTTTTGTCCATACTTCATAAATTTTATTTTTAAATAATAAAGTAAAACTAAAAAAATTAAATACTATAAAAAACACTACGCGCTATTCACGTACAGCGTTTACTGGTTGATAACAAAATGCGAGAGAGTCTAAAGCCTAGAGTCTAAATATGTGCTCGTGTAAAAAGGGATGTGGGTCCGCTCCGTGTGTAAGGGGCTTAATAAGAACGTTAATCGGCAACCAGTACTGGTGCAGTTAATACAGCACAGGACTCGCAATCTAGAGATTACGGGTTCGATTCCAGCTCATCATATCTGTTACATTTTGAAGTAGAACTTCCATAGCGACATAAGAGTGACTTTCTGTGAGAGGATCTTGAGCATAAAAACTGAAACACTTTCGTTTTTTTTCAACATCCAACTTTCTTTTCCCTCTAACTGATTGTGTGATGAAAGTCCGAGAAGCAGATGGGTTGTGGTGGTGGATATGAATAGAAATTCGGCGGTGTAATTGGATGTAGTGGGGGGATTGGTTTGGACGGTTTGTGTCTGACAAAGACAGTTTATTACCCTTTACTACTCCCCGTGACGCTGCACCCTCCTGGTTCTACGACATTATATACGACGTATCGAC
Source organism: Pholcus phalangioides (assembly GCF_987345545.1). NCBI lineage: Eukaryota > Metazoa > Arthropoda > Arachnida > Araneae > Pholcidae > Pholcus > Pholcus phalangioides. The sequence goes on along the minus strand of NW_028301610.1, from coordinate 58,089,010 downwards.
CAACACATTCTATAGATAGATAGAACCGCTCACACACACACACAGCCCCGGACTGATACAAAGCAACTTACTTCCGTTACCTCAAAAGAGGCAGGGTTGTGTCGGAAAAATTAGCAAAAATTAATAGTAGTGGCCCCCGTGCTCGCAAGTATCAAATCACTCGCGTCGTTCTTCCAATGAAGACAGCTATCAAGTCGATGTGACATACAAGCCATTGGATTCAGCTATCAATTTTAGCCAAATGACCAGGGGGAAAAATTGCACGTGTGCCCAGTGGCACATAAGGGCTGGAGACCGCAGCTTGGGATTTCAAAAGAAGTGAAGGGAAGACTTGTGTGGCAAGTTAGAAGATGAAGTTGGCATGTTGAGGTGGAAGATTCGAATGATCTAAATACACAATACATACAAAATATATACAACGCCTCCACTGTGACGGGCAATGAGAAAACAAAGCCTCTGTCCAGAGTGCTGGGCAGAGTTTTGCTTCCCTTTCTTTTTTCTTTTTACAGAATATGCAATATATGCGCACACAGATGAAAACACCGAGCCTCCACTGCGGCGGGAATAAACAAACAGCCTCCGTTCACAGTGATGGGCATTCACATTTGAATTATTTACAAAGCATAAGTATCCCTTTTTACATAATTGGGAATGCTCATAAACATTACTATACAGTATATACTGGGAGCAAATATTATGTGCTCATACAAATATTCATGGTTACAAAATTATAATCATCTATATGTCCGTTTCAACAGCATCATAGGCCCCCGGGTATAGCACTTTTTCTGAGGCCCCCAGCTATTAATACCAGTGTATATTATTCTTCCGGTTGTTTACGACAGGGTCGCTGAGTGTGTTGTTTTTTAAATAGGGTGTGTGTGAAGACATTAATGCTTACTTTCAAAAATTGCTCTTACACAGATGTCCTTGATTCCAGATGATTAATATATTATGGTGTAGGAGCCTAAGTTGGCCCATTTAACTTGAATCTGTTTCTATTTCAGATTCTACTTCCGAATCACTAGTAGTTTGTTCACTGCTTCCAGTTATTATCAAAACAGTTTCTTTATTATTCACCAGTTCAAGACTTGTTGTAATTTTCTCGTTGCAGATCTCTTTGTAAAATAATTTTCTGTTTCCATAAGATCTCTCGTCCGTTTGGTGGTGCTTATAAATGGTATCACGCTTCCCAAATGGCCGCATCTACACGTGCTGGTCTGGATGATTTTGAACCTTTGTATATATTCACCGAATGGACCGTGTTCTGTGAGGAACATTACTATTTCTTTCGGCATGACTTCTTTCATTTTACCCACTTTTAATGTTACGTCAAAGACCTTTCTTCCAGTTGTGCATATTCGCCAATGGTGTTGCCATTTCTCTGGCACTTCTTGCGACAGCAGATTTTTAATGTAGGATGCCGGTAATTTCATTATAGGTGGTTTTCATGTTGATGTTTTGTGGCCTCTTTTGCAAATTTATCCGCCATTTCATTCCCCTCAATGCCTATGAGCTTTCACCCAATGTATTGTAATCTCCTGTTGTCTATCAGTATTTTTCTAATGTCATGCACTAGGCTATGAGGGGATACAATGTCCCGTATTGCAAGTATACTAGACATGTTGTCGGTCTTTATAGTTGATTTTTCTGCAAAATGTTTTGCATAAGTGACCGCCATCCAGATTGCGTACAACTCTGTTTGGAATACGGTGTTGTTATTGAGCAATCGACAGTTCCATTTGTCCGTTACTTCACCCATGTAGATACTGATGTAGGCTGCTCCTACACCGTCCACAGTCTCGGAACCATCTGTGAAAATAATTCGATTGGTTGATTCTTCAGTATCTGTGGTCAAGACTTGTGTTGGAAGGATATCTTTCACCGAGTGATACGCCAGGGCGGATGTTTATGCTCTACATCTATAGGAAGATATGTTACATTATTTATTTTAATTTCGCGCCCGAGCCTCAAATTTACTTTCTGCACTTCGTTATTTAAAAGTATATGTAGCGGAGGATTGTTAGTTAATACTTGTAACGCACTATTTGGTGTTGTGGACTAAGCACCAGTGATGAATAGAAGGAGGTATTTTTTTTTGAAGAGTATTTTTGTTCTTAATTGTTGTTTAGGATCATTGAACCATGCAATAGCACCATATGCTGTAATGCGGACGGCGACAACTTTATAAAGCGTATTTCTAATACATATATTCACGCCCCATTAGGGGCCTGCCATTCTTTTAAAATTTTGTAAACATTTCTGTGTTTTCGTAATCAGATAATTCACATGTTTGAACCATGTCAGGTTTCTGTCAAACATTTTTCTTAAATATCTGATGTTCATATTGTCTTATAGGATTGTTTCGGAGTCTAATGGTTGGTCTTCCCTTTTTGTGAGAAATCCATAAGTAATTGGATTTGGAGAATTCGATCTCTAATTCATTTTTCGTTAGCCATGTATCAAAAAATATCACTGCTGCTTTTACGTGCTCAGTGACCTTGCGGGTTGTTGAATCCCGTATTACCGAAGCAATATCATCAGCATACACTTGAATTTTTATATTTTCAGGCCAGTTTTTCGTGAGTAAATAATTTATGACAAGGTTCCAAAGCAATGGCCCACTACAGGAGCTTTAAGGGCATCCTTTCGTTTGAATTATAGTGGCCTCACCTTCATCCATTAAAAGGAATATCTTTCTTCCTCTGATTGCATCAATCATTATTCTTCTCACATTGTCCGGCATTGAAATGCTCAGAAGTTGTTTTACTATTCTTTTATGTGAAATATTATTGAAGGCTCCCTTAGGGCAACATCCTGTTTTTGACTCGTAAATTTTTGTATACTGTCATGAATCTTTCACAGTGCTGTCTCCATCGAGAACCCTCTTCTAAATCCATGTTTATCGCTGATCCACTTCGTTTTCTCGATGTAGTAGTTGATTCTTTGTGTCAGCAACTTTTCGAGGATTTTGCCCACTATGTTTAGAAGAGTTATTGGACGGTATGAATTGATATTGTTCGAATCCTTTCCCGTTTTAGAAAGAGTATCAGCTGCCCTTTTTTGAATACTGTAGGGAAAGTATTGAACCTGAGGCATTTATTGAAAAGAGTCAGAAAAAAGAATTTGTGGAAAGCATGGATACTTTTAATCAATGAGTTTGTTATTCCATCATGACCGGGAGCTTTTTTTCACATCTAGCTTATCTATAATTTCTTGAATTAAAAAAGGTGGATCGTTTCTGTAATCCTTATCCTGTGTATTTCTTGACTGAATTACAGTATTTTCGATTTCTCCTTCATTATTTTTGGGGAAATTTCTTCTAAAATGTTTTGTTCAGCTTGTAAAGATGTTGTTGGATGATCAGGATTTACGAGGAATATTTGTGGAGGAAATGAACTTGTATTTGTGACGGTCTTTGTATGCTTTCCCAAAAGACTCCGTCGCTTTTTCACAAAACTTGATCCAGTCTCCATGTTTTTGCCCTGTTGATTTTCTTTTTGTATAATGCGGTTTCTTTTCGATATAATTGTTTTAACCTTGTTTGATTGTCCGAATCCTTTTCTCTCTGACACCTCTCTAGTGCTCTCAGACGTTTCCTTTCTAATGCTAATTCATCATTCCATCATGCGAGGTTTTGAATTGGTGAAGGTTTCACTTTTGGAAATGTCTGTTCACACATGTTAGTAATATATGTCATTAGTTACTGGCAAATTTGTTGTAGGGTTATGTTGTCTTGACATTCCCTTAAATTGTACTGTATCGTTGTAATTGCGCTTTTTGTTTCAAGCTGAAAACCTTTAGCTTCTTCGTTGTCATTTTATACCGTTGTTGCTGTTTCCGACAAATAGTCGCATTCATTTGTATATAAATGTATTTATGTCTACTGAGAGTCACTTTCTCGTCCACTTTCCAAGACGTGTTCAGTAGTGTTCCATGCGAGTTTGTAATTGTCACATCCGGCCATCCTTTCCCATAATCTGTCTCGAAGGTGGGAGGAGAATTACTATGGTTGAGGAAATGGTTCCTATATATATTAGAATAATCAAGCTTGTTTCCTCTGGTATGTCTTCTATAGTCTCCCCAGAGCGGGTGATGACAATTGGAGGTCACCGCATAACAATAGGTTCGCTTGGGTGGACAGTTTCAACAGTTGGTCCATTTCATTGAGAATATTCTCAACAGTCTTTTGGTGAAGAGTACGCACTAGCTAATATTAGATCATGTTGAGGCTGTGAGATTTTAATCGATGTGATGTTATTACTCGTATGATATGTCATAGGATGAATGTCTGGATTGAGTACCAGGATTGCCGCTTTCTTATTTTTGGACATCCATCTTTTCCATCTTCTCGGAAATCCACGCAGTGGCTTCCCTGGTAGTCCTGGCTCCTGTAAAGCAATTATGTCAATCTTGTCCTTGATTGCTGTATCTATGAACAAGTTTTTTGCCGCTCTAGTTCGATCCACATTTATTTGTAGTGTTTTGAGATTGCCCATTAGAGATGGTATTGTTGAGGAGCATTGAAGTTGCTATTCTCAACATAGCCTTGGGTGTTTTTCCCGTTCGTTATTTTGGCCTGTTATCCTGGAGTTGGCTATTGCATCCTTAAAGTTATCTTTTGAGGCACACATTGTATATCATAAATTTATATTAAAATAGTATGATAAGCTAACTATAATACTATAATAAGGTACCTATAATACTATAATAAGCTACCTATAATACTATAATAAGCTACCTATAATACTATGATAAGCTACCTATAATACCATAATAAGCTACCTATAATACTATAATAAGCTACCTGATTTATATGAAGAGGAAGACTATATGTTGTCTTGTTATCAATTTTCCAATGGTAACTTCAACTTGAAATTGTTAGCGACTGCCGAATGTATCACCTTTGCAGCCGACGACTCTGTACATATCAAAGTAATTTGACCTTTATGGTCATCCATTCTAGTAAATTACAGCAATCTACAGGAGCTCATTAACTGTTCCTTTAAGTCACTCATCACTTGCTTGATTTCATTTCGGTCAATAGCACTGAATGTCAGTTTAGATTCGTTGATATCTGCATACTTATACATGGTATTGTAAGCTCTTGATATAACATTTTTCTGGTTAGCACACAAGAGATGCCTGCGTATGTAGTACGGCTGCTTTGAATTTCACTATGATTACGATGACGACGATTGTAGAAAACCACGCCAGATCCAAATCTGGTTATTTAAGGTTTTAACTCCTATGATTTGCGGCTGAGGTCGGTGCTGAGTAATAAAATGTCGTTTAATCGAAGTGATCATTGGTTCTTGAGTATAGGCAGAAGTTGTCCCTAGTAGATTTGAGGATATTGTCTGCCCAAATATTGATTGCATCGATTATTTTATTGCTGCTTTTGCGTTGTGTTTGGCAGGGATATAAAACCCTACATTTCCTCTGGATTTATCACCTGAATAAGAGTTTCAAATATCCCGGAGCTCCACCAGGAGTGCATGACCGTTTAGTTTTAATGGAACGTCCTATGTGCAGAGAAATCCGTTGATATTGAGGCAGTAGCACCCATTGTTTTTTGTGCATCTACCTGATGACCATTGAGTTTTAATGAGCTATCAAACTGGTCTTGAGAAGATCTTCAGAACCTCCTTGACCCCTAAATATGGCAAGGTTCTTGTCTTTTTCCTTATGTCTTGATGAACTTCGTGAGACAGGTTTTTCAGCTGATTTAGATGTTTCTAACCGACGAGAAGTTTTTTTGGTATCAAGCTAGACCGCTTGAAAACCATTGAAGTTTATACCCGGAGTTTGTAATCATGCCATCCACTTCGAACTAATTGGAATGGTTGAATGATCTTCATACCGTTTTGAAGCTGACATCCCCGCCGACAAATCAGATGAAAAATTTACACCGATCATCACTGGAAAATTTCAGTCATTAATAGCGGAAGATGATAACCGTCGTCCGTTGATAAAGACTGCACCGCTATAGCACCCGTGGCATTAACAATATCCAAGTTTGATATAATTTATGTTTTATATTGCCACATTTGTAATAATTACAAACTTTCAAAAATTCGTGAATCTAGTTTTTTTCTCTCTTTCGTCTTCAATTTTTTTTTAAGATCTCTGATTTATTTTTCCTGGCCGTAATCGGGTCGTCCCGCAACCACGAACGTGGCAAGACGGCGGAACGGGGGCTTGCCCCGTTGGATACTGGTACAGCTTTCACTATAGTGATATAAACTGAAGAGAAAAAAAACTGGTACAGGAATGCGTATGCAAATAAAGAGATATGGAACCAATCGTTGGGGGTACCGCGGGGGGGGGGGGGGTGCATGTGTGGTGTAGCAGTAGTAGGTAGGGCCTCCAAAAAATGGCTCGGGGATCCATGATGTTCTTAAGTCAGCCAACTCGTTGGGCAATTTGCCTGTTGTGGCGTTGCATATTGCTGCTACAATGGCAGGTTATCGAGATTTAAGTGAGTTTGAAAGTGGTGTTACAGTCGGCGCACGAGAAATGGGACATAGCATCTCCGCGCGAGGTAGCGATGAAATTTGGATTTTCACTTACGACCATTTCACTAGTGTACCGTGAATATCGGGAATCCGGTAAAAAATTAAATCTACGACATCGCTGCGGCCGGAAAAAGATCATGCAAGAACGGGACTAACGACGACTGACGAGAATCATTAAACGTGACAGACGTGCAACCCTTCCGCAAATTGCTGCAGATTTCAATGATGGGCCATCAACAAGTGTCAGCGTGCGAACCATTCAACGAAACATGCACGACACAAAGCTTTACGCCTCGCCTGGGCCCGACAACACCGACATTGCACTGTTGAGGACTGGAAACACTTTGCCTGGTCTGACGAGTCTCGATTCCAATTGCTTCGAGTTGATGGACGTGTACAGGTGTGGAGACAACCTCATGAATCCATGGACTCTACATGTCAATAGGGGACTGTTCAAGCTGGTGGAGGCTCTGTGGCGTGTGCAGTTGGCGTGATATGGGACCCCTGATCCGTCTAGATACGACTCTGACAGGTGACAGGTACGTAAGCATCCTGTCTGATCACCTGCACCCATTCATGTCCATTGTGCATTCCGACGGGCTTGGACAATTTCAGCAGGACAATGCGGCACCCCACACGTCCAGAATTGCTACAAAGTGGCTCCAGGAACACTCTTCTGACTTTAGACATTTCTGCTGGCCACCAAAATCCCCAGACATGAACATTATTGAGCATATCTGGGATGCCTTGCAACGTGCTGTTCAGAAGAGATCTCCACCCCCTCTTACTCCTACGGATTTATGGACAGCCCTGCAGGATTCATGGTGTCAATTACCTCCAACACTACTTCAGACATTAGTCGAGTCCATGCCACGTCGTGTTGCGGCACTTGTGCATGCTCGCGGGGGCCCTACACGATATTAGGCAGGTGTACCTGTTTTTTTGGCTCTTCAGTGTATATATAACCACTGATTATTTTAAAATTTGTACACATATTTTTGATTGTATATACAGGGGTTGGACAAAATAATATGGACACCTGTGAAATGAGACAAAATCTTTATTAATAGGCTGTTGGCCCTCCTTTTGCATTACAGCTCGTATCCGTCGTGGGATGGACAAATACAATTCCTGCACAACAGTCACGGGGATACGTAGCCACTCCTCCTGCAAAAAGGCCACTAATTCAGAACGTATCTTTGGAGGTGGAAACCTACTGCGCAGAGTTTGGCCTCCAAAATAACCCACAAAGGTTCAATTATATTAACCGACTGACGGTCCTGCACGTATATGTACGTGTGAAGTTGATGCCTTCCAAACGGTCCAGGCCGTATTTTTACGTGTGAACTTTTCGACTTCCAAATGGTCCTGGCCGTAAATATACTGCCTTGCTTTCCCCCCCCCCCCCATAAGGAATCACTAAGCTGGCTTAGCATACGCCCCTCTCTTTTCTCCACAAAATGACCATTGTACTCGCAACAGCGCTGGGCGTTGAAAACGACAGAATGGCGTCTGCCTCTTCAGTGGGAGGGGACAGTTTTCAATTAACTTAGCAGATAGACGTTTGACAAGCAGCTCTCGAATAGTCAGTTCAAAGAAGCCTTAATCCTTTTGTAGACGAGGAGGAATTTTCAGAAAGTATAAAAAAGGCTGCTCTTCAGCAAGAAATGCCCCACCTAAGAGGCACGTCTTTATCTTATAATAGAAATTCTTATCGCTTGAATGTAGGATATGTACTGTATTCACTTTTATTTTGGCATGAAAAAAAAAAAATTACATCGTATTAAAACTCATTGACTGCGAAACACTGAATGCAAGATAGAGATAAACAGGATCCCCCGTCCCCGAATTGTGACATCCTGGCTTTCCAGTGATTTTAATTTTTTACAGTATAAGCGAAATTTTTTAATTTTATTTTTCATTTGTTTATCTTTACCTCTTTATCACTACTCAAGTACGATATGGCAGAACCTCAATTATCCGATGTGATTGGAAAGCCCTACATCAGAAAACCAAATACAGTGTCATGTTTATTTACGCAGAGCATAATTGATACCAGTGTTTCTTAACTCCTTTACCCTACCCCCTGTAACCTTCTTTGGACCATGTTTTCTCCTCACTTCTTGCTTTCTTGGTCCCCGCCTTTGCCTGGGCCCCTAACCTCACCCAGCAGACAAAACCATTTCTAAGTATACAAACTATTTTCTTTTTGAAAAAATTTATAGTGAAAGCGAAAATTTTATAAACAAAGACTGTCATAGTGTCTGTCAAGACTGTCATGTCTCTAGAGTCCAACGAGCTTCCCCCTTGTGAAGGTTATACGCTGGGCAGTGATGCCAAGATCGCGCCAACCCACCCCCTCCCGCGTGCAAAGTGATATTCTGGAAGGGGGGGTTCAGTATTTCAATGGAAGTAACAGCTTACATATTTACATACTTTCGAAAATTATTGTGTGCCAGAATTTTATCACGTAGGCCCCATGAAGACATTATACCCCCGGACTATGCCTGGATTAGCCCATACTTGTGAACCAGAGTTGAGCGAACGTACACAGAGGAAGCATATGGGAACGTATGCGCATCACATTTGTGGTAAGGCGTACATAATATGTATGAAATTCTATTAGCTTTGCAAACTATGCCATGCTAATGTTCAGTGAAATCGAGAATGCGGCTCATTTGCATTACCTAAATCCAATTCAATTCAATCTCTGCAACATTTCATTGCTTAGTTGATAATTTTCAGCGAGCACCAGTACTTATACAAATATATACATTTTTATATCATTGTTCATCGCTTCGTTGAGCAATGCCTAAAAAATAAATAAGGCAAGGGCACTCGTGTGTGGCTTTTTTTTAAAAATTTTATCGGTTATAGTAAGAATTTAAAAAAAAAACAGTTGGAAGTGGAAATAAATATAAGCATGTTATCACATTGTTGACCGGTCATGAGTAAATTCGAACTTTCAAGCAGGATAAACCCAGCGATTCTCAACCGGTGCTCCGCGGAGACTCGAGGAAAATAAAACAAATCAGTAACTTTGATAGATAAATAAAAAATAAGAGGCCTACAAGGTTCTACCATAAAAACTATATGCAAAAAGTGCTTCTCGAGTGAAACAGTGCTCCGCCATAGAAATTATATACTGAAAAGGGCTTTCGCGAGTCCAAAAAGGATGAGAACCGCTGCTGTAATCGTTCATTAAGTTGAAAAACTACAGAAAACGAACTTCGGTAGATCACCACTCTGCCGCCAGTGAGGTACAAACCTGGATGCTCGTGATGAGATCCCAAAATGATGTCCACGCGACGACACAGTAGTTCTAGAATATACTAAGTGGTCACGGGTGAAAATCCAGTAAAAAAGTATTGTGCTGTAAAAGCTGAGCCACGGCTTATGATTAAGCATTCCGTACAAAAAAAAAAATGCGCAGCTCATCTATCAATTCCTCACACTTATGTGACAGGACATGAATAAGCTTGTACGTGCTGATCAAACACAATGCCTCAACATTGAACGAAAAAAAAGTACACTTAAATTTAAAAATAAAATACAATTTTTTAATTGCATCTTTTGGTCATTTATCACTGTACAAACGAAACATCCAAATGGTTGACTGACTTCTTTTTTTCCATCTTAGATAGTGATCTGGTGGCCCAGCCATTAGATACGTCGGAAGAGTTACCGTGGGTGCTTGACTTGAGCTTTACATGGAAACTATTGATCCCTGAATGAATTTTGGGGGTGCTCTGATCAGTGGTACAGAATACTGTAGGTACTCGAGCACTCACTGCACCCTCTGTCTCCACCCCCACTGCCAGTCATCCCCCTAATACAAATATACAAATACAAATACAAATACAACGCCACAACAGGAAAATGCCCAACGAGGTGGCTGATAAAAAGATGCCCATAAAAATATGGTTGTCATATGTTTCAAAAATACAGCAACCCAATTAAAAATGCAATTAACACAAATTACAAACAATATATACACATGATAAAATATTATGCAATGCCCATAAAGAATACTTATGGTTGTCTTATTCTAAGAATGGATAGCTTCTCGATTTACCCCAACATGTTTATCGTATTTCTTTTTAAACGTGTCAATTGTGTTACAATTTACTACCTCCAGGGGTAAGCTATTCCATTTATTAACAACCCTATTGGAGAAAAATTCCCTGCGACACCATAACCTTGCATTGTCCCTCACCAATCGATACTGGTGTCCCCTTGTAAAAGCAGTCGATTGGCGGTGTACTAAAAGTTCATGGTCCATCCTATCCATCCCATTGAAAATTTTGAACACTTCGATCATATCTCCTCGACACCTGCGTTCATCCAATGTAAACATATTCAAAAAATGAAGTCTTTCTTCATAACTCAAGCCCTGTGTGCCAATAAGGACACGCGTAGCTCTTCTCTGCACCCCTTCAACCAAGTCTATGTCCCTCTGTAGGTATGGTCTCCAAAACCTTACAGCATACTCCAGTCCAGGACGAACTAAGCCTCGAAAAAGCGGAAGAATGACTTTAGGAGAACGCGAAGAGACCTTTTTGAAAATGAGACCAAGCATTCTATTCGCTTTTTTGACAACCGCTGAACAATGTTCAGAAAACTTAAGTCGCTCGTCAATGAGAATTCCCAAATCGGTGACTCTAGTTGCATCCGGGATAGTGACACCATTCAACTCGTAAGAGAACCGTGGATTGTTCGAACCAAAATGAGCGACCATGCACTTATCTACGCTAAACGTCATGCTCCATTCATTTGCCCATGCTGCAATCTTGTTTAAGTTGGTCTGGAGCAACTCCCTATCGCTTTCATTTCCGATTACCCCCATTAGCTTCACATCATCTGCGAATTTGCTAGTAATTCCATTGATACCCTGATCGAGTTTGTCGATAAAAAGTGAAAAAAGTATGGGGCCAAGGACACTTCCCTGAGGAACTCCACTTGTGACGTCTGTCCAACCAGAGAATTCCCCGTTCACCATAACTCGTTGCGACCTATCTCTTAACCACGATTCTATCCAATTCAGCAAGTTGCCCCCTATTCCAATCTCGTGTAAACGCTTCAAGAGTTTGCCATGTTGGACCCGATCGAATGCCTTCTGGAAATCAAGGTAAACAACGTCGACATTTTTGCTCTTACCCAAAGCCTTAGTCACGTAATCATAGAAGCAAAGGAGGTTAGTTACACATGACTTCCCCTTCCTGAACCCATGCTGATTATCCGACAATACATTATTCTCGTCTATCCACTTCACAAACTGCCTTTTGATGATAATTTCCAAAATTTTCGAGAGGGAGCTCGTCAAACTCACTGGACGATAATTAGACACCACTTCTCTACTACCCTTCTTAAATATCGGAACAACGTTAGCCAGTTTCCAATCTCTCGGGACGATACCCTCAGCAACACTACTCCTGTATATCTGTGCGACTGGCCCCAACAATTCATTAGCACCTTCCCTGAGAACCCTGGGATAGATATCATCTGGTCCTGGTGCTTTGCTTGCACATACATTTCTTAGAAGATTTAGGACCTCCACGTCTTCCACTTGAATATCGTTGAGCGTTTTATTACCCCATGCAACACCCGTATATCTAATATCATTATCTCCATTAAAAACCGACGCGAAAAAGTCATTGAAAGCACTACACATGCCTACATTGCTCTCTACTTTTGAGCCTCCTATCGAGAGGGGGCCAACTGTCCCCTTACATCCATTATTGACGTATCGAAAAAATGATTTTGGGTCAGAGCCAATGTTATCTGCCAACCTAGATTCAACTTGCTTTTTACTATCCCTTATCGCTTTCTTCAACAGTCTTCTTTTATCAGTAAACAATGATAGGTCACCACGTCCACTTTTATACTCTCTGAATGCTCTTTTCTTTTCAAGATAAAGGTTCCGCACGCTATCCGTGAACCATAGAGGGTGTGATGTACAAACACGCTTTTTTCGAACAAAGGGTATGACGTCGTGCAAAACAGAGGACAGCTTCGTACTAAATTCTTCCCATTGACTTACCACCCCTACTGATTCGAACCGGTCTTTGAAAACTTCCGCTAACCTTCTTCTCAAAACATCAAAGTTAGTTCTCCGAAAACAAGGAACCAGTCTTTTGTTATCAACCTTACCCGAGGAAAAGTTACAGTGAAATCTGACGATACGATGATCACTGGAAGAAAACTCTTCCCCCACCGAAACATGTTCAACTAGATCCTCAGAACTAGTAAGAACTAAATCCAAAATAGCAGTACCCCTAGTGGCTTCTGATACATGCTGATACAAAAAATTTTCGAGCACCAACTTAAGAAAGTCTCTTTCATACTGATTTCCAGATGAAAGGTTCTCCCAATCAATACCCGGGTAATTGAAATCCCCTAGTATGAGAACCCTCTTTCGCTTACACATGTAGGAAATTTAACTAAAACCCCCTAAATACCAGAATTTTACTCATATATTGTGGAATCTTGACTAAGTACTGCACTGTCAGTTCCCTTCCCCCAACCCACGAGAAATTTCTGGCAACAGCTCTTCCAATAGCACCATTGTCCACATAATAGTAGAAAGGTCTTACAGGTCTTGAGGTCAAACAACCTAACATAACATTTATTTGCACAATAATGCACTTAGGAAGAAATTTAACGATCAAAAACAGTTCAGCTCTTGGATGTAAAACGGGCCACAGCAATTGAATTCAATTAGTGAGAAAAACTAATTTCTTAGTAAAATAATTACCGTACTCCCCCACATGAGCTGGCATGCCGGGAAACAGTGAGGCAGACCAGCATGCTGAAAATATCCGTATTTTCCGGAATGCCGATAAATTCGATTCACAGATTCTGGAAAATTCTTGAATATTTTTATTTTTTATTAATTTCTTATCAGGAAAATAGATTATACATATCCACGGAGCCAACAATGATGGCTCTTACTGGATGTTAGTGAAAACAAACAGTTGAATATTTAATATTAGAATGAATAACTGAATGGGAGGAAGAAGGAAATGAAACATTTCAGAGAGAATCAGAAATATTGCTCAATGTCGGTACTGTAACTGAAAGAAGTCAAAATTTGATTAGTCTTCTATACATGTGTATGAACAGGGCCGCAACGAGATGCTTGGTCACCCGGGGCAAGCGCGCATTTTTACGCCCCCTTGAAATGGTAAAGGAGAGCTTTCAGAATAAAATTTGCATCCCCTCGGGTTCAGCGCCCGGGGTACGAGACCCGTCTGCTCCCCCTAGTTGCGGCCCTGTGTATGAATGAAGGCTGACAGTTGAATTCATATCAGATGGCATAGAGTTATAAAATTCAGGAACTATGTACCAAGTAAAATACTTTTTTGTATGGTAAGTAAAATACTTTCTTTTCAAAGTTTTATGAACACAAGATAATGCATAGATTCAATTTATTCATGAGGAGGAACGAGACAAATTAATATTTAAAGAAAACTGATTTTTGAAAATGAGGAAGTGTGATTTAGAAAAATATATACATATGTATCAACTTTATTCGGAAAATCCATTGATTCAGCTGAATGCATGCTGTGATCCTATTATAACCTTACTTATTCCGGCATGCCGAAAGTGGCCAAGACCACAACATACAAAAAGCTGGTGCCCCTCGTGTTTTACGGCATGCCGGCCAATGCGTTGGAATACGGTAAGTTTATTAAAATTTTTGAGTAAAATAATTTGGTAGTTGTTCAAATCAGCCCTCGTGTGTGTGTAATCACTTTCATTTTGCCCAGATCTTTACTTGAAAAGTAAAAAATACGTTCGCAGAGGAATGGGAAAAAAGACGAGCCCACAAAAAGCCAAGTATTGCACTTAGTTTGAATCCTTTTACGAGAGAACACACCTTTTCTTTTCCTCTCCTACAAAGAAGCATTCAACACTGGGCGGAACAAATATTTTAAACCACACAACACCGATATCCCACTGTTTGTACGGGGGAAGGAAAAATTGTTGGATTTTTTTCGAAGCAGTTTTGTGACAATTACCAGAACCTTTTTCAAGTAGATTTTCTCAACACCCTCAAACCAAAGCCTCCTAGAAGTAGTATCTAGGAGGCTTTGCTCAAACCGTCAGTCGGTTAAGATCAGGGAACTGAGCGGGCCACACGAGGTGTTGCAGTTCATCATCGTGTTCATCAAGCAAGTCTCCGACAATCCAGCAGTGTGAACGGATGAATAACATCTTGAAACACAGGTCGAGAATCAGGGAACCAATATTGCACCATTGAATGAAGATGGTTTGCCAGAATACTGACATAAATCGATGCTTTAACCCGCCCATCCAGGACAACGAGTGGGTCGCTACCAAGGTGAGACATCGCGCCCCACAGCATCACTGATCCCCCTCCATGCTTAACAGTAGAAAGGAGACAATCAACTTCATAGGCTTGTGCTGGCGTTCTCCAAACGTAAACACGTCCATTAAATTAGTCCATTATCTCAGAATAATGTGAACGATGACTCGTCTGACCAGATGACATTCTCCCATTGTTATTGTGTCCAATTCCTATGTTCGTGGCACCATGTTCGTCGTTTCAAGGCATTGCATGGTGTCACCGATGATTTTGGAACAGCCCCTCTACCTTGTATGTTTGCTGCATGCAGTTCACTGCGGATTGTTTTTGTCGATACACCTTCCTGTAGATGTGTGTTCATCTCAGATGTTACCTGGGATGCTGTTATCTTGTGCTTTCTGGCCACAATCCACTTCAAAACCTTTCTGGGTCTATCAGCCATCTTCGACTTTCGGCCACTGTTATGCTTGGTAGATGACGTCTTTCCCTGTTTGCTATAGGCTGTCATTACCATCGACACAGTACTTCTCCCGACACCAACAAGGGTGGCCGTTTTCATTACTGTGGCCCCGGCAAGACGGGCTCCAACAATCATGCCTCTTTCGAAATCTGTGAGGCCAGCCATAACAAAGTTTTAACGCCCTAATATACATCGCATCCGAACGCTATCACTGCTACGACTAGACTGATGTGTGCACATTATAGCCCGCTAGGTGGCACTCTTCCACACTAGAGGGTGGGCGTATACGGCAGGTTCCCTCGAGTGTTGTTTTTTGCACAGGTGTTCACATTATTTTGTCCAACCCCTATACTATCTTATGCCAGTATAAAGTTATGTCTAATACTTACTTTTTTGCAAATTAAAAAAAAATAAATTAAAAACTGCTTGCGCTTATGAAAAAATAGCATGACATCAATGTAATTGAATGAAAATTCATTTAAAATACAGGGCGTCCATAATTAAAAGGCCCTATTTTAAAGTATCCTACAGGCGAAACCAGTCATCAGAAAAGTGTGAAATTTTGTGGAGGACTTCATGAAGTGATGGGAATTTGTTTCGGAGGAAAAAAAATAGTTGCACGTGTCGCCACCAGAGGGCGTTCCACTTTGAATACCTGTAGTAAACATGTAAATTTATGTTGATGTCACTCAGCAGCTGTTATAAAACCTAGAAAAATTCGCGGAGATCTTGTTTCTCAATGTGTTTGCTGCTCACAATGACGATAAGTTTACGAGATCGCGTTTTATCGGTCAAATTGTTTTAAAAAAACAGCAATTCCGCAGTAACTGCTCTACGGAAATATCGGACTTGGAAGAGGATTCGAAAAAGTCCAATGAATGTTAAAAACCTTCCGAGTATGATAACGAAATTTGAAAGGACAGGATCATTGGCTGTTCGTACTGGAAGAGGAAGAAAACCCGTTTCTCTCTGTAGACACAGTACAGGAGGTTTCGCTTCAGGTTGAAGAGGACAGAGCTTCAAATTCTTGTGGTAGCACAAGTGTCAGGCGTGTAGGATAGGCCACTTTCAACTGTTCATAAGATCATGCGGAATATCCTGCGATATTATCCGTACAAATTTTCACTTGTGCAGCGGTTGCTTCCACATGATTATGACGCTCTCGACTCCAGTTCTCACTGCAGTTTCTAGCTCGCGTTGAGGTCGATTCAGAATGGCCTTGGAATATCCTCTGGACAGACGAAGCGAATTTTCACTTGGATGGTGCAGTCAATACTCACAACTGCCGAATTTGGGAACCACAAAATCCGCACGCTATCTTAGAGGTTCTGTGGCATTCACCAAAAGTGACGGTGTGGTGTGGATTTACCTCATCATTTATTCTTGGTCCCTACTTCTACGACGAGTTACGTTCTATGGGTCCAGTGACATATTCGATCACCTGGAAGCGATATGCATTGCTGTTAGAGAACGAAATTGTTCCGGCTCTGTGTCTACAAAGCAGTGACGTGCTTGCAATCTTCATGCAAGACGGATCTCCTCCACACATTGCAGTGTGTGTTAAGAATGTTCTTAAAACAAATTTTACTGAAGAACGTGTCATCAGCCGACACATCTCTAATCTGTGGCCTCCCCGACCATAATTCATGCGATTTTTTTTTGGGGGGGGGGGCATTTGAAACGTCTGGTAACTCATGACAATCCAAGAACTTTACCTGACCTTAAAAGCAATATTTGCCATCTTGCGATTTCACATGGTATCTGAAAATGATGGCCATCATGTGGAACATGTTTTGTTGCAGTAACAATTGTTAAAATTGTAAATGTTTGCCTAAATGTGTGTGTCGGTTAATAAAACGCACTCTGGTGGCGACATGTGCAACTATTTTTTTCCCCAGAAACAAATTCGATGTTCTTTACGAAATTTCACAATTTTTTGATGACTGGTTTCGCCTGCATGTCGCTTTAAAATAGGGTCTTTTAATTATGGGCGCCTTATATATGTATATGTTACTGTCAAAGCCGACCAGTTGATACGGCCAATGTCTGAATTTTGGGCTTTCGCTCGGCTTTGGCCGACCCTTATATATGTTGATCCGTATATATATATATATATATATATATATCACTAAGATAACGATATTCAAATTCTCTGATCGTTAGGGTTGCCACAGCTAACCATAAAACTTATGGTTAGCCATGGCTAATTTTAAATGGCCATAATTATATCAAAAATACGCCGCCAACGTAGCAATGACCTCGAATCATAGGGATCGATATATAGGGGCCGGCGAAAGCCTTAAATTCAGACATTAGCTGGATCAACTGAGCCAGCCAGTTCGCGAACTGGCCAACTTCGGACTTTGGCAGTAACATATATAGGGTGATTAAAATTAAAGTTCCCGTACTCTTAGCAGACTGCTTATCCGAACACAGTCAATTTTTAGGATAGCTTAATGAGACCATGGGAGAGTGTTATATGAAACAAAAAAAATTGTGTGTGAGCGTGTGTGTGTGTTCAGTTTTCTACCACCAGGTGCAAAAGCGGCGTTTGTTATTGAATTTTCCTTTTTCTCATGGAGCACATAGTTTCAGTGGAATACGCCCTCCAGAACGGGCGCTAGATTGGTCTGAGCAGTGTCAGTATACTGAAACTACTCAGACCTATATAGCGCCTGTTCTGAAGGATGTATTTCATTGAATCGATTAGCGCCCCAGATTCCTTAGGGGACGGTCACGTTTTTCTGAGCTCCGCGTACCGACGGACTCGATTCTCTCTTTTAAGGTACCTGACATGGCGAGGTCCAAGAAGAAGCCGAGACAGGCCCCAGCGACGCCTTAATCAACGACCGTCCAGAAATATAGCTGTTACCTTCACGACAATGCTTTTAAGAAGCATTCAATCCAGTGGTCAGCTTTTCTGACAGACATCGAGTCAACCCGGCTTCAGCGCAAATATCGCTCAAGAGAGGAGATAGCGTCAGACCCTCATCTCCAATGTCAGGCCATCAACCTTCTGACGACCCATGCCGATGACACAAATCTCTGGTAAAGCAAAGAGGTCCGATGTGAGAAAGAAAGACAAATAATCGAAATTGTCTCTGATCACCGACATGGAAAATATCACAAAGAAGTGGTGGCCAAGCTGATGGATCTAAGAAATTCTGCCTGCCTCCTCTACGAGGAAAAATCTCAAACGCTCACGGAAAAGGCCATGCCTGATCCGGCCGACGTCAATATTTCTTCTTCTCTTTCCAGGTCCGCTGATCCGGATATTTTATCCGAGGTAATCACAGATAATATCCCGAAATCACCGAATTCGGAAAATGGCGTAATCCTGACGGGACAGCCAATGGAAATCGAGAAAGTCAATCCTGTCATCGATAGAGAATTCTATATTGATTACTTCCAAGCCATCATCGATACCACAAGAACCTTCAGTTCCCATTGGTCAGCCATCTGATATCAACGAATCAGAAGGCTCGTCTCAACACCGATCCATCCGCATTGCCAGCAGAGGAAAATGATGGTTCCAAACGAACATTCACTTATCGAAAATCTGTTCTGGTGCATACAAGGCGTCCCTCCTTGACAACCAAATTGAAGTTTCCTTTGCAAATGACAAGGACTTCAGCCTAGCGTCAAGCTGGCTCTCTTCGCAAAGGCTCACACCGAAGCCTAAGAGAAAGCGCGATCGGACTTTCTCCGTTCTTCTGAGGGGCCTTGAAAGAGGTACCTCGATAGCGGACATCAGAGCTGCCTTGCAAAACTTGGGCTTTTTGCCGCAAAAAATTGAACTTTTTCGCAAATCGAACCTCCAAAAACCCTGTGCTTGGAAGATTCTTCTTCCCAAAAATGAAGTTAATTGGAACATCTTAAACCTTACTTCTCTCCACCATCTTGAAGTTTCAGTGGAAAGATTCATTCGAGACTTTCACACCTACCAATGCCACCGGTGGCTTTGATTTTTGCACTTCGCAGACTCCTGTACTCAACCTTACAGATGTATCAAGTGCACGGCCTCACACGAGCCGGGACAGTGCAGCGAAGTGCCGGGATCTGATCCTCCGATGTGCGCTCTATGTTCCGGGCCGCACCCAGCCAACTTCAAGAAGTGCCCATTTTTTCTGGGTATTCTTCACAAGAAAAAAAAACCAAGTCCAACGCTCTGGAGAATAACAACATCATACCAACGATTTCCTTCACAAGAAGTGACAAGAAATCAACGAAATCTTGGCTTTCTAAACCAGTGATAGAGAAATTCGAACTTTTTCTTCAGAAGCAAAACATATCTTCTATTTCAGCGGTCAGACCGACGTCACCTCCCGGCACAAAGACAACGGGACCTTCTTCGTCCAGCCAGAGTCCCCGGACTCTGACAAGGAAAAAAACTTTAGCTTGCTCCGAAAGACCATTGGAAACCTGAATTCCATTATCGGCATCATGGCGGCCGACAATTTGATGGACGGAGTAACGTTAAATCAATACCAGAATTTTTCCAGACAAGCTGAACATCGAGATGGTTGACTGATGAAACTTGGGCTCACCCGAGCTCACTTCTCTCTCTTCTCTTTTAGTTACTGGTATCCCCTTTCAAAAATTCAAAAAATCTCTTCAAAAAATCTTTTAATCTTTAAGGAAAAAAAAAAGAAGCTTTTTTTCATTTTTAACCAACATTTTATTTCATTTTATTACTAACATTATCATTAGCATTTTATTTATTTCATAAATGTTGAAGTTTTATATTCTGCTGGTTTACAGAATGGCAACTCTTCTGTTTTGTTTATCTTGTACAATTTACTTTTGATAAGAGTGGCAACTATCAGTCTTGTTTACGCGGCCATGCTGTACGGTTGTATCTGTCTATCTCTCTATACAATTAAACTTATATTACGGGATTCCCTGCGCCCAGTCAATGTGTTTGACTATGAATTAGTTTCATAATTTTCACAGGTTATGTCCCCAGACCCTGTTGACAAGTTAATTGTAAGTTTTGAGGGATTTATGTTCTTTGTGAACAAGTTCTAGTTTCCGAATCCGTTGGTTTACGTTTCGACTACCACGATGGCTGCAGTTGAGATTTCGTCAATCAACAAATTCGACGGCTCGAATTATTCCCAATGGAAGTTCTTGGTGAACTGTGCGTTGAAAGCTAAAGGAGTCTACCACGTGGTTGTAGGCGAGAATGCTAAACCGGATGCAGGTCCTGCCCTGGAATGGGAGAAAGCTGACGCAACAGCGATGTTTGTTATCACCTCGGCGATGGAGATGACCCAGATATCCTTGGTTCAGAACTGTCGTTCCTCGAAAGAAATGATTGACAAACTAGACTCGATTTATCAGCAAAAGTCCGCCTTCAACAAAATGTTATTGCTGAACAGATTTCATCAGCTGAAAATGGAAAGCAGCGAGTCAGCTGTGGAGTATATAGCGAAAGTTGAAAACCTCGCTCGTCAAATCACGGACGCCGGTGAAGAGGTGAGTGATGTTACAATCACAACGAAAATTCTAAGTACTTTGCCGACAAAATACATGAACTTTCGTCAAGCCTGGTTGTCTATGGATTCAAGTAAGCAAACGGTCGCCAATTTAACGGCACGTCTCATCGATGAAGAGCTTTCGATTTCGCGCAACGAACAGAGTGAAACTGCGTGTGTCTCAGTTTCTAAGCCGAAGAAGTACTATTCGTCGAAAAACAAAAATTTTCAGAGTCATGAAAAATCCGAAAAGCGGCTCGACAAGTCGAAAGTGATCTGTTATTCTTGCCGAAGGAAAGGACACTATGCCTCCGAATGTAAACAACGAAAGCACGACTTCAATCGTCGTTCGTCCGAAAATGATGGTGCGTCCAATTTTACCGATGTGAATCATGATTTGCTCAGTGCTGAAAGTGTCTCCAGCGCTCTTCAATCAGGTGAAAATGAATGGATTCTTGACAGTGGCGCATCTGCTCACATGACGTGTATTAAAAAGTGTCTTAGTGATTATCAAGAGGCAGATGGTCAAATTAAGCTCGGCAACAACACTGAATTACCCGTTCTTGGTAGAGGTAAGGTTTTGATTAAGAAACTCGTGAATGGTACATGGAGTAATGGGGAGATCCATGAAGTATTATATGTCCCTGGTCTAAAAAGAAATTTACTGTCGGAAGGTGTACTGGCTGCTAGGAACATGAAGATAATTAAAAAAAATCACTATGTGAAAATTTATAATGACAATAGATTAATTGCTGAAGGTATTCGCACTGCAAATAATTTGTATAAAATGCTTTTCAAAGTCATATTTAGTGATGAGGTAAATATTACAAGTAACAACGACTTGCAATTATGGCATGAAAGAACTGGTCACATAAATATGAAGGCTCTTAAAGAGCTATGTGAACGAAATATTTTGAAAGAAAATATTAATTTTTCTGATGCCGAAAAATTCTTATGTGAGGCTTGTCAGTATGGAAAGCAACCTTGTCAGTATGGAAAGCAACATAAGCTATCTTTCACAAGAAGGGAACATAAATCGACTATCCCAGGTGAATTAATTCATTGTGATCTTTGTGGACCAATGTCTGTTCAATCGGTGGGAGGATCAAATTATTTCATTCTTTTTAAGGATGATTTCACAGGCTATCGTTCAGTTGCTTTCATAAAACACAAAAGTGATGCATTTGAACAGTTCAGAAAATTTGTTCACCTCTGTGAAAACAAATTTCAACATGTTGTCAAAGCAGTCAGAACTGACAATGGAACTGAATTTATCAATAACGAGTTCAACAATTTCCTTGCTCGTAAAGGCATCTTGATGGAAACAACGGCACCATACACACCCGAACAAAACGGTCGTGCAGAAAGAGACATGAGAACAATTGTTGAAAGTGCCAGATCAATGCTGTACGCAAAACAGCTACCTAAGTACTTGTGGGCAGAAGCAGTGAATACTGCAGTATATATTCTGAACAGAACACCAACAAGTCAAGCTCCAAATTCTACTCCATATGAACTTTGGACTGGAAAGAAAAATTGCCTGAATCATCTCAAGATTTTTGGAAGCGAAGCGTTCATTCCGGACTCTCAAAAAATAAAACTGGAACCCAAAAGTAAGAAGATGATTTTCGTGGGATATGATAGAGACTCGAACAACTATCGATTATTCGATCCGAATAAAAGAACTGTGAAAGTGTCGAGAAATGTCAAGTTCAATGAAGTCCATGATGTGAAGATGCTACCCTCAACATCCAAGGTACATGTCATTCCGGATGAAAACAATGATATAAGCCCGAACTGTGATGAAGATATGCAAGATGATATGTCTGATCGCGAATCTAAGAATCCTGATCCGGGAAGAAAAACCCATAGGTACAATCTTCGAGATCGATCTACAATAAAGTCTCCTTCTTACTTCGAAGCGAATGTGACGGAAATCGAAACACCTGTTTCATATGAAGAGGCGATGTGTTCTCCTCAGTCACAGGAATGGAAGAAAGCGATTAAAGAAGAAATCGATGCTCTTGAGAAGAATAAAGTTTTTGACTTTGTCAATTTACCAGATGGCAAAAGGACTGTAGGTTCAAAATGGGTATTCAAAATTAAATATTTCCCAGATGGAAAAATTAAGAAGTTTAAAGCAAGGCTGTGTGCAAAAGGCTTTTCGCAGATTGAAGGAATTGATTACTCAGAAACCTATTCACCAACTTCAAGATACGACACGATAAGGGTTCTGTTTGCTATTGCTGTCCAACGCAATCTCAAGATAATCCAATTTGACATAAAAACCGCTTTTCTCCATGGTGAAATAGAGGAAGAAATATATCTTGAGTCACCTCCGGGATTAACAAGCGATGACAACAAGGTGTGCAAACTAAAGAAATCTTTGTACGGTCTGAAACAAGCTTCAAGATGTTGGAACAAGAAATTCTCAGACTTTCTGAAAAGTTATGGTTTCGTACAATCAGTTGCAGATTCTTCAGTTTACTTTGGGACATTCAAATTAAAGACTGTGTTACTAGCCCTTTACGTAGATGACGGTTTACTATTTTGTGAAAATGAAGACATCCTCATCGAAATCGTCAATAATCTATACAAATACAACGCCACAACAGGCAAACCGCCCAACGAGGTGGCTGACCTAAGAACATCATGGATCCCCGAGCACTTTTTTGGAGGCCCTACCTACTACTGCTACACCACACATGCAACCCCCCCGCGGAACCCCCCAATGAATCGGTACATGCGGGAATGTGCGTGTACGTGTAGTGCAACCTGACGTAAAGTTTGTTTCTGTGTAATGCTTGTTATGTGTAGTGCTGTCATCTGCCCCCAGTTTTTCTAACTATGAGTGAAGTGTTATGGTTGAATGATTTACCGTTGTAGGACTGTTGCTCTCTGTGGCGAGACTTTTTAACGGGGAGATCGGCTCGCATTTGCGCCTTGAAGTTGGGAACCACAGAAAACCAACTTCAGCCGACCACCACTGTGGGGTTCGAACCCGGATCCTCGCATCACGAGTCCGGCACTATAACCACTCGACCACCACAGCGGCACTGAAGAACACTTTTGAAGCTGTGGTGTGTGAAAAGGGACTTTTCGTTGGTATAGAGTTCATTGAGAAGAAAAATTCCCTCTTCATCCATTCGAAAAGTTATATTCATAGAATGCTGAAACGATTCTCTCTTGAGAATGCAAATCCTGTCAGTGTTCCTGCGGATCCCAATGCTATAATCTCTGCAGACTCAACACCACTTGAAAAAGGTTCAGTACCTTACCGTGAAGCAGTTGGGACATTAATGTTTCTAGCTATCACTACTCGTCCCGACATAATGTTTGCCGTTAATATCGTGAGCAGGTACCAAGAAAATCCTGGATTGTGTCATTGGAATGCCGTCAAAAGAATCTTTAGATACCTGAAAGGTACATCATCGTACGGAATCGAGTATACACAACAGAGCTGTGATGAATCAACCTTGGTTGGTTATTCTGACGCTGACTTTGCGAATGATGTGGACACTCGAAAATCGACATCAGGATATGTGTTCAAGATTAGCGATGGAGCTGTGACATGGGCTACCCAAAAACAGTCAGTTGTGTCTACATCAACTACAGAAGCGGAATACATCGCTGCTTCGACAGCTGTGAAAGAAACTGTGTGGTTAACTTAACTTCTCAAGGATTTTGGTGAAATTATTAATGCCGATGGAGTACCCTTGTGCATTGATAACCAAAGTGCCATAAAACTCATCAAAAACCCGGTATTCCATAAGCGAACCAAACACATAGATGTTAGGTACCATTTCATAAGAGAAAAATGTGAGGATAAATCCATCTGTGTGAAATATGTTAAATCAGTTGATCAAATAGCCGATATTTTCACCAAATGCCTTCCAAAAGAGAGGTTTGAAAAATTGCGAAACATGCTCAATGTGAAAATTTCATGATTATATATATATATTTTTGACAATTTTGTTTTATATATATATTACCTGTAAACCATAGAATTGGTGGGAGTGTTGAAGTTTTATATTCTGCTGGTTTACAGAATGGCAACTCTTCTGTTTTGTTTATCTTGTACAATTTACTTTTGATAAGAGTGGCAACTATCAGTCTTGTTTACGCGGCCATGCTGTACGGTTGTATCTGTCTATCTCTCTATACAATTAAACTTATATTACGGGATTCCCTGCGCCCAGTCAATGTGTTTGACTATGAATTAGTTTCATAATTTTCACAATAAATCTCTTTCCCAAATCTCATTAAGATATACAAAAAAATCTTCTGTATTCGAATAAGCAGCCTGCTCAGAGTACAGGAACTTTAATTATAATCACCCTGTATATACTGTTCAGTGAGTGAAATGAAGCAAAAGATTGACATACTTTATTGACTCAATCTTATTCGAAATTAAATTTTTTTCAATTTAAAAATTT
This sequence comes from Pholcus phalangioides, assembly GCF_987345545.1. NCBI lineage: Eukaryota > Metazoa > Arthropoda > Arachnida > Araneae > Pholcidae > Pholcus > Pholcus phalangioides. Next base: position 58,063,790 of record NW_028301610.1, on the reverse strand, counting down.
GAAATTTAATTTTAAATAAGATTGATTTCTCAATCTTTCGCTTCTTTTATGAACTTAATAGTTTCCTTTATTTTCAATCAATACTCGTATTTTCATTCAATTACATTGATGTAATGCTATTTTATCATGCGCGCAAGCTGTTTTTAATGCATTATTTTTTTTAATTTGTAATAAATTAAGTATTAGAGATAAGTAAAACTTTATACTGACATAGGATAACATATATAATCAAGAATATGAGTAAAAAATTTGAAATAAATCAATGGTTAAGTAGCATTTTTAATGATATTGCTACTAGAGTATAGTTTTCACCACCATGTTAAAAGGTATCAGACCCCTTAAACTGAAACCCAACGATACCACATTTTTTTTGTAATTTATACCAATGTGTCTAATATATAATCAGGAAATAAATATCACCCATTCCCCGAAACGGTAAAAAGAATATACGCATATATATATACATCAAGAAATTTGGCTGACGCCTAATTTTCTTTTTGTTTCAGATTTTCCTACTCTAGTTTAGACGTAATTATTCGAAATTATTTGATTTCGTTCAGATGAGATTCCAAGTGTAATGCATTACATCAGTTCTTTATGAATTGAAGTGAAAATTAAGGAGCTAAAGATATATATATTTATTTAACATTTTCCAAAATATTCGATTTTTTCAACACATGGTCATCCGTCTCCATGTTGTCAGACAAACATAAATCCAAGAAAAAAAATTATGATGTTTTCAGAAATCGCACATGGAAAATCTAAGGTATTGGTCAGTTAAGGGGAGCACTGATCTTTGCATACTCAAGAATAAATCTTTGATAGACATTAATGCTACCCAGGAACCTTTGAAGTTCCTTAATGTTTTTAGGTGGTTCAAATTTTTCTATGGTGACAGGGCCGGATTAATTGTGCGGAGGAGGCTCTAAAAGAGATACAGATCCTAGAAGTAACAGGGTAAATTTTAGTTTTTAGTTGTGGTCGTGAGGGTGACACAAAGGCAGAGAAACTAAGTTAATTGTGAACAAGAACTCGTGTCAATGCTCAGTTTTTGGATTGAAATTTTGCTCTATTTCTTTAAAATAGGCCCAGAACCGTCTCAACAGCATCATAGGCCCCCGGGTATAACACTTTTTGAAGACCCCAGCTATAACTACTAATTTGCATACTTACTCTCTCCAAAACTTCAACTAGATCAAATTGTCATGAGGCCTTCGAGGCGTCCGAGCTAACTGATTTTTATTTTCTGAATTCCCCCACCCCACTTACAAATACCTGCTATGATAAAAATGAATTTTACAAATAAATGACAAACACATGGGCGGAGAAATGGGGAGCATCGCCCCCCCCCCCCCCCAGCGTCAAAGGTGGAGTCGACTGATCTAATGTATATATGAATTGACATCGTCATCATCGTGCCCCTCCAGATTTCCAAGTCTATCTCCGCCTATGGACAAATATGCTACGAATTCCAAGTCCCAAATCAGAGATTTTTTAGCGTTACTCCATACATGCAAGGTAGGTTATAGATTTATCTTTTATTATCAGTTTGGTTATTGAAAAATATATTTAAATATATTTTGCACTTCGTTTTCAAGGAAAATGTCAATCAAAAATAATGGGGAAAAAATTTATATCAATATATTCCATGATTCCCTGCATATCTAGAAAACGGAAATTGAGTTGTCTCTTTATAGCAGCGCCATCTGTTATGCTCCGTAATGGTATGAAACCTGTACATTTAAATAATCCGTTGTTTTGAAAATTACATAGTATGCATTCTTTTAAATTTTTAGATGTGTTATTTATTCAATACTAATATCATATTTATCATATTATGCTAAAAAAGACAGAAATATAAATAACATTTTAACTATTGAATTTTCAAAAAGGTAATGTTTTATTTATAATTCTAGATTATTAAATACGATAAAGGTTCAGAAATTTTACATACTAAGTTTTACATGTTACCAGCTGGCTGTTGCGAAGCCAGTTGAGAAAAATTCAATTGGCAACTTATTTAGATTCTACTTTTCCGAATCACGAGAAGTTTGTTCACTGCCTCCAGTCATTATCAAAACAATTTCTTTAGTCAAGGAAACAGTTATTTTCCGGATATTATGCTGAGGTGAGGTCGGAAAGAAAAGTCATCACGTCTCCGCCGGGACTCGAACCCAGGTCCTCTTGCATACCGGGCAAGCATGCTACCATCTACACCACTGGAGACACATGAATCTGCCTTCCTAATTTCACGCACTGTGTCGTGAGGCGCTGAAGTAGAGGCATTAGTAGCCTCTCTTAACTTCAGGAAATGGCCCCCGGGTGGGACGGTTTAGAGAGATATAGATGGCTTTTTTCTCAGCCAGAGATATCAAGGAAACAGTTATTTTCCGGATATTATGCTGAGGTGAGGTCGGAAAGAAAAGTCATCACGTCTCCGCCGGGACTCGAACCCAGGTCCTCTTGCATACCGGGCAAGCATGCTACCATCTACACCACTGGAGACACATGAATCTGCCTTCCTAATTTCACGCACTGTGTCGTGAGGCGCTGAAGTAGAGGCATTAGTAGCCTCTCTTAACTTCAAGAAATGGCCCCCGGGTGGGACGGTTTAGAGAGATATAGATGGCTTTTTTCTCAGCCAGAGATATCAAGGAAACAGTTATTTTCCGGATATTATGCTGAGGTGAGGTCGGAAAGAAAAGTCATCACGTCTCCGCCGGGACTCGAACCCAGGTCCTCTTGCATACCGGGCAAGCATGCTACCATCTACACCACTGGAGACACATGAATCTGCCTTCCTAATTTCTGGCTGAGAAAAAAGCCATCTATATCTCTCTAAACCGTCCCACCCGGGGGCCATTTCCTGAAGTTAAGAGAGGCTACTAATGCCTCTACTTCAGCGCCTCACGACACAGTGCGTGAAATTAGGAAGGCAGATTCATGTGTCTCCAGTGGTGTAGATGGTAGCATGCTTGCCCGGTATGCAAGAGGACCTGGGTTCGAGTCCCGGCGGAGACGTGATGACTTTTCTTTCCGACCTCACCTCAGCATAATATCCGGAAAATAACTGTTTCCTTGATATCTCTGGCTGAGAAAAAAGCCATCTATATCTCTCTAAATTTCTTTAGTATTCACCAGTTCAAGACTTGTAGTTTTCTCGTTGCAGATCTCTTTGTAAAATAATTTTCCGTTTCCATAAGATCTCTCGTCCGTTTGGTGGTGCTTCTAAATGGTATCACGCTTCCAAAATGACCGCATCTACACGTGCTGGTCTGGCTGATTTTGAACCTTTGCATATATTCACCGAATGGACCGTGTTCTGTGAGGAACATTACTATTTCTCTCGGAATGACTTCTTTCATTTTACCCACTTTTGGTATTTATTTTGTAAGACCTTTCTTCCAGTTGTGCATATTTGCCACTGGTGTTGCCATTTCTCTGACACTTCTTGCGAGAGCAAATTTTTTATGTAGGATGCCGGTAATTTGATTAGGTTGTTTTCATGTTGATGTTTTGTGGCCTCTTTTGCAAATTTATCCGCCATTTTATTCCCCTCAATGCCTATGAGCTTTCACCCAATGTATTGTAATGTTCCGGTTGTCTATCAGTATTTTTCTAATGTCATTCACTAGGGTATGAGGGGATTCAACGTCCCGTATTGCATGTATACTAGACATGCTGTTGGTCTTTATACACTGCTGGCCACCCAAATTGCAACACCAAGAAAGACAAGAGATATCGCAACAATATTTATTTTGTAGATAACATGTTGACCAAGCATCAAATGATTAAATTTGTAGACTTCTGTGAAGTGTGGTTCCTGCCAAAATCAGTAGCCAGAGTAGCCGCCATTGTTGGAGATCACCGCTGCCACACGCCTCGGCATTGATTCAAAGAGACTTTGGATGTGTTCTTGGGGTACAGCAGACCAAGCAGCTTCCACGCGTTGCCAAAGTTGATCTGGTGTGGCAGCTGGGGATGTAATCTGGGTCAATCGTTGAGCAACCATGGACCACATGTTTTCTATCGGCGAAAGATCCGGAGAGCGAGCTGGCCAGGGAAGCAATTCAATCTGGCGATTGACGAAGAACCTTTGGACAATGCGTGCCACGCGTGGTCGCGCATTATCCTGTTGAAATATGGCTGTGGGCAAGCCCTGGAGGTAAGGAAGGACAACTGGCTCCAACACCTCGGAGATGTAGCGCTGGCTTTTTAAAGTACCGGCAATGCGTACTAGAGGAGTGCGAGAGTGATATCCAATACCGCCCCATACCATAATACCCGGTGCAGGACCAGTGTGGCGGTGCATAACGCAGCTGTTCAGCATCCTCTCTCCACGGTGTCTCCACACTCGAAACCGACCATCGTGGTGTTGCAGACAGAAGCGTGGCTCGTCAGTAAAGACAATTTCATTCCATTGTGCCGTCCACATCCTTCTTTCATCGCACCATTGGTGGCGGAGACGCCTGTGGTTCTGCGTCAAGGGTAGACGAAGCAATGGACGTCTTGCGGACAGACCACTCTGCTGTAAACGGCATCGAATGGTACGCGCAGACATTGGATGATGCGGTACAGACTGAATGTGCTGTGCTATGGTTCGTGATGTGGCTGAGCGATCCATTACTGCCATACGCCTGTCATCACGTGAAGTGGTGCACTGAGGTGGATGCGATCGAACACGTCGGTCCGTCGTACCCTCCTGCATCCAACGATCACATATCCGCATTACAGTTGTTTGGTTTCGTCCAACACGACTACCGATTTCCCTGACAGATAATCCACAATCTCGCTAGGCCACTATCCTTCCTCTGTCGAACTCGGATGCTTGATCAAGAGATGATCGCTGTTTTCTACGAGGCATAATTGATCGTTTTCTTGAAAAAACCACAAGAAAAACACAATTGCCGTACTTCAAATCGTCGAAATCTCCAAGCCTTAAATAGTGCTTTGAAGTGGCGCCAGAGGCGCGCGTGATGTGCGTCTGCGCTGAAATTCTAATCATTTGCATATCTCACCTCCGCTAATGCATGTTGTAAATTTCATATTATTTGCATGCTTCCTTCAGGGTGTTGCATTTACGGTGGCCAGCAGTGTAGTTGATTTTTCTGCAAAATGTTTTGTATTTTAGTGACCCACCATCCAGATTGCGTACAACTCTGCTTGGAATACGGTGTTGTTATTGAACAATCGGCAAGTTCCATTTGTCCGTTACTTCACCCATGTGGATACTGATGTAGGCTGCTCCTACGCCGTCCACAGTCTTGGAACCATCTGTGAAAATAATTCGATTTCTTGATTCTTCAGTATCTGTGCTCAAAACCTGTGTTGGCAGAATATCTTTCACCGAGTGATACGTCCAGGGCGGATGTTTATGCTCTACTTCTGTAGGAAGATATGTTACATTATTTATTTTAATTTCACGCCCGAGCCTCAAATTTACTTTCTGCACTTCGTTATTCAAAAGTATATGTAGCGGAGGATTGTTAGTTAATACTTGTAACGCACTATTTGGTGTTGTGGACTAAGCACCAGTGATGAATAGAAGGAGTTTTTTTTTTGAAGAGTACTTTTGTTCTTAATTGTTGTTTAGGATCATTGAATCATGCAATAGCAGCATATGCTATAATGCAGACGGCGACAACTTTATAAAGCGTATTTTTACATGTATTAATGCCCCATGAAGGGCTCGCCATTCTTTTAAAATTTCGTAAACATTTCTGTGTTTTCGCGTAATCAGATAATTCACATTTTTGAACCATGTCAGGTTTCTATCGAACATTATTCCTAAATATCTGATATTCATATTGTGTCTTATAGGATTGTTTCGGAGTCTAATGGTTGGTCTTCCCTTTTTGTGAGAAATCCATAAGTAATTGGATTTGGAGAATTCGATCTCTAATTCATTTTTCGTTAGCCATGTATCCAATAATATCACTGTTGCTTTTGGGCATCTTTTTATCAGCCACCTCGTTGGGCATTTTGCCTGTTGTGGCGTTGTATTTGTATTTGTATTTGTGTGCTCAGTGACCTTGCGGATTGTTGAATCCCCTATTACCAAAGCAATATCATCAGCATACACTTGAATTTTTATATTTTCAGGCCAGTTTTTCGTGAGTAAATCATTTGACAAGGTTCCAAAGCAATGGCCCAATACAGGAGCCTTGAGGGCATCCTTTCGTTTGAATTATAGTGGTCTCACCTTCATCCGTAAAAAGGGATATCTTTCTTCCTCTGATTGCATCAATCATTATTCTTCTCACATTGTCCTGCATTGAAACGCTCAGAAGTTTTTTTTACTATTCTTTAATGTGAAATATTATTGAAGGCTCCCTTAATATCTATTGATATTAGGGCAACATCCTGTTTTTGGCTCTTAAGTGTTTGTATACTGTCATGAATCTTTGACAGTGCTCTTAAGTGTTTGTATACTGTGATGAATCTTTGACAGTGCTCTTAAGTGTTTGTATACTGTGATGAATCTTTGACAGTGCTCTTAAGTGTTTGTATACTGTCATGAATCTTTGACAGTGCTCTTAAGTGTTTGTATACTGTCATGAATCTTTGACAGTGCTCTTAAGTGTTTGTATACTGTCATGAATCTTTCACAGTGCTGTCTCCATCGAGAACCCTCTTCTAAATTCATGTTTATCGCTGATCCACTTCGTTTTCTCGATGTAGTAGTTGATTCTTTGTGTGAGCAACTTTTCGAAGATTTTGCCCACTATGTTTAGAAGAGTTATTGGACGGTATGAATTGATATTGTTCGAATCCTTTCCCGTTTTAGAAACAGTATCAGCTGCCCTTTTTTGAATACTGTAGGGAAAGTATTGAACCCGAGGCATTTATTGAAAAGAGTCAGAAAAAATAATTTGTGGAAAGCATGGATACTTTTAATCAACGAGTTTGTTATTCCATTAGGACCGGGAGCTTTTTTTCACATCTAGCTTATCTATAATTTCTTGAATTAAAAAAAGGTGGATCGTTTCTGTAATCATTACCCTGTGTATTTCTTGACTGCCTTATGGTATTTTCGTTTTCTCCATCATTTTTGGGGAAAATTTCTTATAAAATGTTTTGTTCAGCTTGTAAAGATGTTGTTGGATGATCACAGGATTAACGAGGAATATTTGTGGAAGAAATGAACTTGTATTTGTGACGGTCTTTGTATGCTTTTCCACAAAACTTGATTCAGCCTTCCTTATTTGCCCTGTTGATTTTCTTTTTGTATAATGCGGTTTCTTTTCGATATAATTGTTTTAACCTTGTTTGATTGTCCGAATCCTTTTCTCTCTGACACCTCTCTAGTGCTCTCAGACGTTTCCTTTCTAATGCTAATTCATCATTCCATCATGCGAGGTTTTGAATTGGTGAAGGTTTCACTTTTGGAAATGTCTGTTCACACATGTTAGTAATATATGTCATTAGTTACTGGCAAATTTGTTGTAGGGTTATGTTGTCTTGACATTCCCTTAAATTGTACTGTATAGTTGTAATTGCGCTTTTTGTTTCAAGCTGAAAACCTTTAGCTTCTTCGTTGTCATTTTATATCGTTGTTGCTGTTTCCGACAAATAGTCGCATTCATTTGTATATAAATGTATTTATGTCTACTGAGAGTCACTTTCTCGTCCACTTTCCAAGACGTGTTCAGTAGTGTTCCATGCGAGTTTGTAATTGTCACATCCGGCCATCCTTTCTCATAATCTGTCTCGAAGGTGGGAGGAGAATTACTATGGTTGATGAAATATAAGTGGTTCCTATATATATTAGAATAATCAACCTTGTTTCCTCTGGTATGTCTTCTATAGTCTCCCCAGAGCGGGTGATGACAATTGGAGGTCACCGCATAACAATAGGTTCGCTTGGGTGGACAGTTTCAACAGTTGGTCCATTTCATTGAGAATATTCTCAACAGTCTTTTGGTGAAGAGTACGCACTAGCTAATATTAGATCATGTTGAGGCTGTGAGATTTTAATCGATGTGATGTTATTACTCGTATGATATGTCATAGGATGAATGTCTGGATTGAGTACCAGGATTGCCGCTTTCTTATTTTTGGACATCCATCTTTTCCATCTTCTCGGAAATCCACGCAGTGGCTTCCCTGGTAGTCCTGGCTCCTGTAAAGCAATTATGTCAATCTTGTCCTTGATTGCTGTATCTATGAACAAGTTTTTTGCCGCTCTAGTTCGATCCACATTTATTTGTAGTGTTTTGAGATTGCTCATTAGAGATGGTATTGTTGAGGAGCATTGAAGTTGCTATTCTCAACATAGCCTTGGGTGTTTTTCCCGTTCGTTATTTTGGCCTATTATCCTGGAGTTGGCTATTGCATCCTTAAAGTTATCTTTTGAGGCACACATTGTATATCATAAATTTATATTAAAATATTATAATAAGCTACCTGTAATACTATGATAAGCTACCTATAATACTATAATAAGCTACCTATAATACTATAATAAGCTACCTGATTTATATGAGTAGGAAGACTATATGTTGTCTTGTTATCAATTTTCCAATGGTAACTTCAACTTGAAATTGTTAGCGACTGCCGAATGTATCACCTTTGCAGCCGACGACTCTGTACATATCAAAGTAATTTGACCTTTATGGTCATCCATTCTAGTAAATTACAGCAATCTACAGGAGCTCATTAACTGTTCCTTTAAGTCACTCATCACTTGCTTGATTTCATTTCGGTCAATAGCGCTGAATGTCAGTTTAGATTCGTTGATATCTGCATACTTATACATGGTATTGTAAGCTCTTGATATAACATATTTCTGGTTAGCACACAAGAGATCCCTGCGTATGTAGTACGGCTGCTTTGAATTTCACTATGATTACGATGACGACGATTGTAGAAAACCTGGCCAGATCCAAATCTGAATGTCGAAGAGGCCTCTCTGTTATCACTCTGTTCTTGAGAGTCATAGACAACGTCACCTGAAAAGTTTGAATCTTTCTGATACATTAATGTTGCTTTATTATTGAAAGAGTACGTTCATAGTTCTTTTTATTTAAGGTTTTAACTCCTGGGATTTGCGGCTGAGGTCGGTGCTGTTCAAAAGTATTGGCATATAACATATATGGATTGAGGTTGTGAGTATAAATCTTTGAATATTTTTACAGTCTTATTTAGTGAAGCAATCGACTGCCGTACCGTTTCTAATGTGTCTGATGTTGAAAATTTTGTTCTCAAACTTTTTGATAATTGGTTTTTATTGTTAGAATGATGTAATCGAGCAGATCTGTTCTTGTATAACAACACTGAATAGATTTGCCGATTCTTGTTTTTCCTCTGCTTCCTCCTGTAGCTGACTTCTTGGAAAACATTTTCCTTATTCGAAGAGATCTCGTCAACTGTGAAATATGAAGAGGAACTGTCATTTATTTCCTCTGCAATATTTGATATTATAGACTTCTTTTGTTGAGGAGAGGAAGATATGGGAATCAGTATCTGTGTGATTTTTCAGAATTAGTCACAATGGGCACATTCTTCTCTGCCGATTTTCTCACCGTTGTTTTTTAAGACACTGCCCTTGTGGTGATGGAGAGTCTGTGTCAAACCACTGAGTCATTGTTTTACTGTCTCTTCAATCCATTCTATAATAGAGTCTATCATGGAGTTGATTTTTCCCAGTGACGCTGCAGGGAGATTGTAATTATTGCTTAACCACTGTTCAAGTCTTGTCCGATTTCCATCTCCAGAGGATTAGGTGTTTGTGACAGATTCAATACCAGTTGCAGTGCTGATTGATGTGGATGCAGATGGAGGTAATATAACTTTCCCGGATTGTCGCAGACTATGAGATACTTCTGGAATGTTAGTGTTGACTCCAGCCTCTATGTGAGTTTCTATAGTGACATCTCTTTGTTGTGTTGAACTGAGAGACGGTCTTCGTGCGACTGAGTAATAAAATGTCGTTTAATCGAAGTGATCATTAGTTCTTGAGTATAGGCAGAAGTTGTCTCTAGTAGATTTGAGGATATTGTCTGCCCAAATATTGATTGCATTGATTATTTTATTGCTGCTATTGCGCTGTGTTTGGCAGGGATATAAAACCCTTCATTTCCTCTGGATTTATCACCTGAATAAGAGTTTCAAATATCCCGGAGCTCCACCAGGAGTGCATGAACGTTTAGTTTTAGAGTCCTATGTGCAGAGAAATCCGTTGATATTGAGGCAGTAGCACCCATCGTTTTTTGTGCATCTACCTGATGACCATTGAGTTTTAATATCATCTGAGATGATGCTCATTGAAAAGGTAATGTTATAGAATTGTTTTTACTCAAATAATCACTGGATTGTATTTCTGCTATCAAACTGGGCTTGAGAAGATCTTCAGAACCTCCTTGACCCCTAAATATGGCAAGGTTCTTGTCTTTCTCCTTAAGTCTTGATGAACTTCGTCAGACAGATTTTTCAGCTGATTTGGATGTTTCTAATCGACGAGAAGTTTTTTTGGTATTCTTGTTCTGAGAGAAAAGTTTGTCTTTAGACCCTTATCTCAAGGTTTTCTTTTTTTCCTTGAAGATTTTTAAACTTTCTGTTTGTTGGGGAATGTTCATATTGGCAGTATTGTGCTCTTCACTTCTTTTCTTAACTTGAGACTTGACGTTTTGTTTACCAGAGAGAAGTTTCATTTTTTTCTCACTCTTATTCCTTTTGGGATTTTTATGCGAGGTGGGATTCTGAATTTCTGTTGACTTCTCTTGTAAGAGAAAGTAGCTTTTAACAAGTTTCTCTTTTTTGAAGTCTAAAAAGTCAAGCACTGCTTGAAGTTGCTTGCCGTTCCCGGTGCAATCGTTTCCCTCTGGTACAGAATCCATATAACTGCCTTCATCCCATGATTCAATTGATGAGTCCATTGTTTTCGAAGGGAAGTGATTGGGTTGTTGGACCGTCGATGTATTTAGTGAGAGAAAAGTTTCTTTCGAGTGAGATTCAGCGGCACAAGATATGCCAGTATTTAGTTTACCAAGTTGTTTGCGCCGGCAAGAAGGTGGTGTGTTTGAAAGACCCAACTGACTTTGGGAATCATTGTAATTGAGATCATCAGCAGAGAGGAGTGTCTTTGATTCACTGACCTGTTCCCCGGAATTACTCGCCCTTTCTTCTACAGAGAAAAGCTGTAGGTCATGTAGAGTGTTATTATTCAATACCATTGAGGGTTCAGTTTTCGTTTCCGTCGTTTCAAGATCCATGCCCGGTGTCCCCTTTGTCAATGGGATTTTCACTGCTACTTGATTTGTAAATATAATCGGTCCATTAGAGGAATCAGTTGCTCGAAAGACTCTCCTCTGACATTCTGAATCTTCTAAGCTGAACGAGCGAGTCTTGCTTTTCTAGTTGTTCATTATGCACAAATGAAGATGTTTTCTGTATGTTAAAAATATCAATTTTATGTTTCCGTTTTGTCTGTTCTGCTTTATTCGAAATTGATGTTTGTGAGTTGCAGGAATTTAGTTTGTAGGCCACGTCTGATGTTGACGACGAAGATGAGATTGAGACACCAGAGTTTTTCGATGGAGCTAATATTGAAAGTTTAATTGAAAGACCTGGCAAAATTTTTAAAGATTTTGTGAATTTTGGAGTCTTTCTTATTGATTCGATGAGAGATCTCTCTGGTCTTTTTCTTTTTATCCCGTTAATTGTGCTCGTTTCTCTTAAGATCTAGTGTTGGACTTGATGTGTTTGTGTCCGTATGGAATGGGTGATCTGTGCAGTCTGGTTGATTTTGAACTTCCCACAAGGGTTTCTTTTTTGTCCATGTTTGAATCAAAAGCGGGAGTCCCTATAGGTCTTGTTCGGGAGTCTTGTTCGACTTATCCATAGGCAGTACAAAACTATTAACACCACTACCAATTATGAAACATGTGTGTGACCCGACTGAATGGTCACTAAATGAAATTCGTTTACAAAACATTATAGTATAATGTTTGTCAAAAAACTTTAGCAAAAGAAAATCTGTTAAAGAAATAATTTAGAACTTTAATTACCAAACATGATTAAATGCAGTGGAAAGTCCAAAAACCATTTAAATGTATAATAAAACTTGTCACCGGTTTAAAATTTGAAAATGGCGAGTCATATGCATAACATTGGATTGTTTAAAAAATCATATCTCCCCAATTATAAGAGTTATGACTGCGATTAACAGGTTGAATTATAGCAAATGTTCTGATTAATGATCTCTGCTATCAAGTTTCGAAAATCACTCGCCCCTATCACGTCCAAGCGGTCCTTAAATGTAGTTTAGCTAGACCGCTTGAAAACCATTGAAGTTTATATCCGGAGTTTGTAATCATGCCATCCACTTCGAACTAATTGGAATGGTTGAATGATCATCATACCGTTTTGAAGCTGACATTCTCGCCGAAAAATCAGATGAAAAATTTACACCGACCATGTCTGAAAAATTTCAGTCATTAATAGCGGAAGATGATAACCGTCGCCCGTTGATGAAGAGTGCACCGCTATAGCACCCGTGGCATTAACAATATCCAAATTTGACATAATTTATGTTATATTGCCACATTTGTAATAATTACATACTTTCAAAAATTCGTGAATCTAGTTTTTTTTTCTCTTTCATCTTCGATTTATTTTTCTTGGCCGTAATCGGGTCGTCCCGCAACCACGAACGTGGCAAGACGGCGGAACGGGGGCTTGTCCCGTTGGACGCGACCATAGGTCATGGGCACAGCTCTCACTATAGTGATTATCTTCAATATTGGTTCACACAAAGAAATCATAAATATAATATTACTACTTAATCTTAAGTCACCAGGGCCGGATTAACCATCAAGCAAAATAAGCACGTGACTAGGGAGAGTGCACGTGAAATTTTTTCCCCGGCATCACCACCATCCGGTAGAAAATCTCCAAAATTTTGAGAGCACTTGATTGTACAGTTGAAGATCTTTATCAAAAGGTTGACCAGGACTGCAACTAAGGGAAGGCGGGAGGAGGGTCTGGTGCCCCATCTCTGGACCAGGAAGACTGCTGTGTTTACACTTTTTTTCGTTAAAAAATTGTGGGGAGGGGGTGCGCCAAAATGGATGCAGATCCTAGAACTAACAGGGTAAATTTTAGTTTTTAGTTGCGGCCCTGAGGGTGACACAAAAACAGAAACTAAGTTAATTGCGAACAAGAACTCGTGTCAATGCTCAGTTTTTGGATTGAAATTTTGCTCTTTTTCCATAAAGTAAGCCCAGAGCCGTCTCAACAGCATCATAGGTCCAAGGGTAAAACACTTTTTCTGAGCCCCGCACCACCTAGCTACTAATAACAATACCTGCTAATATTAATAATAGTGCCTACTGATTTACATACTCTCTCCAACTTTCTTAAGTTGGTGCTCGGAAATTTTTTGTATCAGCATGTATCAGAAGCCACTAGGGCTACTGCTATTTCGGATTTAGTTCTGAAATGTCTTTAGTTGAACATGTTTCGGTGGGGGACGAGTTTTCTTCCAGTGTGATAATCGTGTCGTCAGCGGAAGTTTTCGAAGAGATTGCTTGGAATCAGTCGGGGTGGTAAGTCAATAGGAAGAATTTAGTACGAAGCTGTCCTCTGTTTTGTACGATGTCATACCCTTTGTTCGAAAAAAGCGTGTTGTACATCACACCCTCTATGTTTCACGGATAGCGTGCGTTACCTTTATCTTGAAAAGAAAAGAGCATCCAGAGAGTATAAAAGTGGACAAAGTGACCTATCGTTGTTTACTGATAAAAGAAGAGCGTTGAAAAAAGTGATATAAGGTAGTAAAAAGAAGTTGAGTCTAGGTTGGAAGATAACATTGTCTCTGACCCAAAATCATTTTTTAGATACGCCAATAATGGATGTAAGGGGACAGTTGGCCCTCTCTGTCCCCTTACATCGTAGGAGGGTCTAGGTTAGAGAGCAACGTAGGCATGTGTAGTGCTTTCAATGACTTTTTTGCGTCGGTTTTTAATGGAGATAATGATATTCAATATACGGGTGTTGCATGGGGTAATAAAATCCTCAGCGATATTGAAGTGGAAGACGTGGAGGTCCCAAATCTTCTAAGAAATGTGTGTGCAAGCAAAGCACCAGGACCAGATTATACCTATCCCAGGGTCCTCAGGGAATGAATTGTTGGGGCCAGTCGCTCAGATATACAGGAGTAGTGTTGCTGAGGGTATCGTTCCAAGGGATTGGAAACTTGCTAATTTTGTTCCGATATTTAAGAAGGGTAGTAGAGAAGCGGTGTCAAATTATCGTTCAGTGAGTTTGACGAGCTCCCTCTCGAAAATTTTGGAAATCATTATCAAAAGGCAGTTTGTGAAGTGGAGAGACGAGAATAATGTATTGTCGGATAATCAGCATGGGTTCAGGAAGGGGAAGTCATGTTTGACTAACTTCCTTTGCTTCTATGAGAGAATGAGAACCAGTTAACATTTTTGAGAATTTTCCAGGAGGGGGTCTCCGAAAAATCCCTTGGCCTGGGGCCCATGATGCTCTAAGGACGGCCCTGCCGAAGACAATCAAAAGTTAGAATATTGAAAGAAAATACCTTTATGTGCTATATTTTTTTCAATTTCTGTTAATTTAGATGTTTTTTGAAGGTAATGAATTCAAAATGTCTCTGGGACAGATGCCCTGTGCCCTCCCCCCATAATATTCACAGAAAACTGTGAAATTCTATTATAAACCGATAAAGTGGTGGAAAATGGGTTTAATAATCAATTCTTTAAAACCATGCTAATGCGTATTCTGAAATCAAATTATTCGTATGTATTTTACAGTTTTTTAATCAATGATTGGATTTTTGATTATTTAGTTGGATTCGCGTTTCAAGTTCTCCGATAATTTAAATTAACAACCATCACCACACAGTAAAGTTGCGGGACATTTGATTATAGTGTTTCAGAATATTGGCGAAGCTTACATTGAAAAAAGAAAGTGATACAAATACATAATGCAGGGGTTTGCAAACTGTGTGCCGTGACACCCCGCTAAGGTTTTTCGAAGAGACTTTGTTAAACTTCTCTAGGGAGCCGCGGATAAGCGTTGATTAGGGAAAGAGGAGCAGCGGGTGGATAAAGTTTGAGAACCCCTGACATAATATATAAGTGTATAACATCCTCCAACGCTGCCTGCGCTAGGATGTTTGACGGGTCCCCTGGCCATATTTTGGCACAGGCCCTTCTATAGTGAATTTATAGTGTAAAAAGACAAAAAATGACAAGAGCCATCTCTGGCCCCGAGCTGGAGCTTTGTAGCCACATAATTATGAGGATCATGGAATAAATGACTCTGAACCCGTGGGACTCGACACCCTTGCGGGCAGAGGCACAGTACGAAGATGGAAAAGTTGGAGTTTTCTTTGTCATTCTGATGATATAAAGAAAACTCTTGGTGAATTTTAAAAATAAGTTATAAATACATTTTGAATAACTTATTCGTTATTATAACCTATTTAGTTATCTATGAGGGTGAAAAATTTAATTCTTTAGAATATATTTTATAAATACTGTATATTCATAGCGGATGAAACGGCGAATAACACCGACGGCTCTGCGTTTGAGCAATGCTGCTTTATTTTTCACCTCCATGATAACATGATTTTTTTTTTTTTGCAAATACGGATGTGAATAAAAAAAATATGGCGTTGGTATATTTTTTAATTGAAACAATAGCATTTTAAGAAATTAGAGCAGGTTTTTTTTTAATCAGCTAAAATAGTTAATTTAGGGGTACAATATACAGTTTTCCTTGATTTTAATGCATTTATAGACAGATAAAAACCTTGCTTAGCAAAGTTGAATAGTTATTCACTTTAAATTTTATTTCAGATTTCCTAAACGTGATGTGATTTTATAAATAAATCTTTGAATACGTATAATTTCAACAGCTATCAAAAATGACACCGAGAAAGAATCAACTCTTTCTAGATTTAAAAATTGTATTGTACTTCTATAGCCATATTTTGCTCTGAAATGATAATAAAAGATGCACTCTCTAAAGTAACAAAAAATTGTGGTTTCCCAGCATGTAAAACTAACTTGTCTAGTAACCCAATAATGTTGAATGAAAACATGAAAATTTGTACCGTCAACAATTTCGAAGACGTTCCCACAGACATTGATGTTTCAGATGCAATACCTTTGAGTGAGAAGGATTTTTCTTTTCATGGTGTTGACGCACATCTCAAACACAAACTGTTGAAACTCTAGTTGAAACATTCGAGTGCTTTTGCTCGCTCCACCATTGAGTTGTCAGCAGCTTTAACTGAACCTCATGAAATCATATTAGTACACGAAAACCCCATAAGATATCCTATCTATAAAATCCCCTACAATTTGAGATCTGAATTTCGCAAACAAGTCAGTGACTTAGAAAAGGCTGGAATCGTATCAAAATCTCAATCACAATATAACACCCTAGCACTTTTTGTCAAGCAGCGAACTAAGTGGCGCCTAGTTCTTGATTTTCGTAGGCTGAATGAGATCACAGTAACACAAGAATTTGTCATTCTCACATTAGATGACATTCTACACGAGAGAGATATCTGGTTCAAATTATTTTTCAGCATTAGAAATGAAATTTACTTTTAATCAGATACCACTACAACCCAGATGATAGACACAAAACAGCGTTCTATATACCTCACGGTGATAAATATGAATTTAATAGGTTGTGTTTGGGATTGAAAAATTCACTTAAGGCTTTTCAGTCTATTGCTCAGGAAATTCTTAGTGATTTGTTACGCAACGGTGCTCTTGTATACATAGATGATATAATCTTGTTCACACTAAGACTATTGACGAACACTTGGTGTTATTAGAAAAAGTACTTCAGAGATTTGAAGATGTTCGTCTCGAATTCAATCCCGAAAAATGTCAGTTTCTCACAAAATCTTGTAAATTTCTTGGGTACATAGTTACACCTCGGGTATGATGATAGATAAGGATAAGACTGTGTCCATTAATGAATTTCCTGTCCCCACTGATCAGAAACAACTAAAATCTTTTTTAGGCTGTAGTGGGTACTATCGTCGGTACATAAAGAATTTTTCTTCTCGTGCCCACCTTTAACTGCACTTTTGAAGAAAAATGTACCATTCGTATGGAATGACGATGCTCAAGCTGCATTCGAAGACATTAAGAGTGCTATATTAAAGCCCCCTGTTTTGGCATTGCCAGATCCCTCAGCAGAGCTGCAGATAACAACAGATGCATCATGTAAAGGTGCAGGTGCAGTTCTTGAACAGAAATACCCCAATGGTGAAGTGAAACCCTTGTATTTCTTTTCTAAGAAATTGAATCAGCCCCAATCCAAGTATAGTGCCACTGTTCTGGAATTTTTTGCAATCTATTGAGCACTGAATTTTTTTAGACCATTTTTAACTGGAAGAAATTTCAGTCTACGGTGACCATAAACCTCTGCAGGGCTTTCTATCCAATAAAAACCCGTCTTCAAAAATATTGCGTTGGAAATTGGCGCTAGAAGAATTTAATTATGAGATATGTTATGTAAAGGGAACATTAAACGCAGTAGCTGACCATTTGTCTCGCACAGTCAACAACACTTTCACTATAGTTTTTCCCTGAACCTGGTGAATTTTCATCAATGCAACAAAACGATAATAAATTAAAAGTAATAATTGACAATGTTAAAGAATCTAACACAGACCCTAAATATAAAAACTACCTGATTGACGAGAGAGGTATATTGATACATTTGTCAAAAAAAACGACACTCAAATTCCCTCGTCAAGATGTGCGAAAACAAGTTTGTGTCCCTCATTGCCTCAAAGCTAAAGTGTTGGGGTCTGTACATTCAGAAGCAGGAGGTCATTTGAGATTCACCAAGACATACTATCGCCTAGGAGAATTTTTTTTTGGAATAACATGTACACAGACACTAAGAATTTTGTAAACTCCTGCACAACCTTTCTTTCTCGTCGAAGTGCTTTCAGGGCAACTTCTGCCCCAAATGAGCCAGTAGATCGGAGTGAGAGTCCAGGTGAAAGGTGTCATATGGATGTGTTTGGTCCCTTGAAACTACTAAATCAGGTCACAGTTATGTTCTATCCATGATAGACGCTTTTTCGAAATGCATACATCTCGTTCCACTGTCAGACCTTAATTGTTGTTCAGCCGACAACAATAGCTGAAGCTTTTTTCAACAATCACATTGTACATAGAGGCTGTCCACGCACATTAATAACAGACAATGCTAGATATTTCACTAGTGTAGAATTCACTGAATTTTGTAAAGTACATGTTATACAGAAAAGACACATTTCCACATATCATGCATACGTCAATGGACGAGTAGAAAAGCCCAACCAATCCATTGCTAATATTTTGGCTTCCATGTGTAGTAATGATGATTGGGACACTTGTTTGCCTCAATGTTAGCATTGAATTCAGCAATATATGAGGCAACCCACACATCACTATTCTTTCTGGAACATGGTCGAGATATTCGATTATCATACACTTTGAACACAGAAACACAAACACACGAGTCCAAATTTGAGTACAGTACATACAACACTTGGTACAAACATTAAATGAAGTATTTCAGAAAGTTTTGCAAAATTTAAAGGAACAAGAAGTTAAACATATGGCTCACAGTAGAATTGGAAAAAGTAATAAAAACTTTGATTATTCCAATTCGGTCATTATGTTTTATAAAAACTCCAAATTTAAAACCAGGGTTGTCGCAGAAACTCAAACCTAAATTCGAAGGTCCCTTTAGTGTTGGAGAGATTTTCGAAAGTCAATTTTAAAGTTCGTCACGAACATAACACTAGAAAAACATTCAACACACATATAAACAGAATGATCCCATACACTCAACAATTTTCACACTTGCACTTGGTGAACACAGAAGGGGATGCAATTGGTGAGCCAGAAGGTGAATTTGAGGCAAATGACAATCCCGAACCTCAAGCCAGGTACGACCTAAGGCCAAGAATTTAACTCTTAAAAATGATACCATTCAAATTTTTCAAAATGCAAAATTTTTCTGATTGATTATATGATTGTCTTGAGATATACTATATCCATGCCTATACAACACATTTTTTTTCAGTGCAGGCATTGTAAAATAACTTGTGTTGAGGTGATACAATTGTCAATTGTATAACTTGTTCAATGTCTGCATAACTTGAACTATAACACCTCCACACTGATCCCGTGGTTGAGTTGCAGTTTGACATATGAAATATACAGGGTGATTATAAAAAAACTATCCCGACATATGGGCCCCTAACTATCATACCATTCACAGAAACTGAATGAAATTTTGGCATAAGGTATTTTGATGTATGCGCTCAAGAATGATATGGAAAACAACAGTGTCACTCTAACAGTTACGGTTACAGTGAGAAAATTTCGAAAATATCAAATGGCAACACCAAGTTTTTTGTATTGGAATGTGATCTCCATTGTGAAAAACCCTAAATAGCGTTCGAACGGCAACTGTAGCATGAAAATCACCGGCGGTAGATAGGCTAAAAGTGAGGACAACCAATAAGGACAGAGAAGCAGCATAAAATAAAGCATTTTATTGTGTTTCACAAATTTTCCACATGACCTTGTGGAGGACTAATCAGGCTGGGATCTCAGCCGAAGAAACGGTGTGACGAATGAAACGAACATTAATGCTCTGGTGCACGGCAAAGTCCTTTTTACTTTTTCCTTGCCTAGCTCCGGGGATTTTCGTGCTACAGGTGCCATTCCAACGCTATTTAGTGTTTTTCAGTATGGAGATTGCATTCCAATACAAAAAACTTGGTGTTGCCATTTGATATTTTCGAAATTTTCTCACTGTAACCGTAACTGTTAGTGACACTGTTGTTTTCCATATCATTCTTGAGCGCATACCTCAAAATACCTTATGCCAAAATTTCATTCAGTTGCTGTGAATGGTATGATAGTTAGGGGCCCATATGTCGGGATAGTTTTTTTATAATCACCCCGTATATATATATTTATATGAAATCAGAATTTAAAATTTAACAGTAATTTTAATATTGCTGTTCTCAAGGATAGTTGTGTTGATAATGATTGTATGAAATAACAGATTTTTATTTTTATTTGGTTTTATTTTTTATTTAATTTGGTTGTTCTCGAATGTTTTGATAACAGTATATACAAACGAATTCACTCATCACATTTTAAATTTTGAACGAATTTTGAATTTCGAACAAGCATCTGTTGTAAATACAAAGTCAGTATAGATGGAAATTTCTGAATATAATTTGTTTTTGTTTGTTGAATTTGAATTATTTGAGAAATGTTTCGATTGCAGTGTGCCAAATTGTATATGAAAATTGATTGAATTTTTTTTGGAATTTGAATTTGTTCTAGAGTTGAGATTACATGATGACAATTTGTTGAGATAGATCAAAATCAATTTTTTTTAGAGTTGATGAATGTGTCTAATGAGTTTTTTCTTCATCATTGCAGCGTGAAGCAATCGTTAATATTGAAATTTTTCCTGAATTTTCGTTTTACAGGAATTTTGGGTTTGTTGATAATGGCGTTTGTGTATTCATGTATATGTTTGAATTTTGTGAATGTATATTATTTGTTCTGGCGTCACTCACTCTACTCAAATGTTTTTTGGTATATAGTCACACGCATTGTCTGTCAAAATTGAATATAAATCAAAATTTTAGCAAATCTGTACGACAAGCAATAGTGTTCAGGTGGTAAGAGGGAAGGAGTGGCCGCCAGGGAGAGGTGTTTTGTTTTGTAATATATCAATATAACCAAGAATATTTCATTTTCCTTTTGAAACATGTACAAATCCATACTAGAGCAACAATGAGCTGCTGCATCATGACCATGCCATTCTAGGGTCAATTCATGTTTTGTCAGGGCCATATCAGGAGTAGCCATCGTCGCCAAGGTAACATCATCGCAGCACCCTTGCAGCACCATCGTTGAAGTATTGTCGCCAAGACACCATCATCGCAGCACCCTGGCAGCACTATCATTGAGGCATCGTCGTCAAGGCATCATCGACCAGGCCAAGTGGCATCAGAAACCACACACCAGGACATCAGCATGCAAAGCGGTGGACAGGATGGACACTTGTGGACATTGAGAAAACATAACGAGTTGGTAAAATCAGTGGACACTCCGCCATCAAAATTTTCTCGGTGGCAAGTTTTCCAAAGAGGGAGGTATGATATAGGGAAAGTTTGTAAGCGCGACACTACGCCAGTTGGCGCACAGGAGGGTATCATTTGGCGATAGGCCAGTGAATTGGCGGCAGAAGATGAGACCTCGCAGAGAAAAACGTCTTCAGAGTGACAGTGAACAGCGAAAGGGAAAGACCCTCCTCTTCCTGGTGTTGAGTAATTAATAATTCCTTCTCTCTCCCCAAACTGGCCACCGCGCGTTAATTAAATGAATATGTAATTTTTAAAGTGTTGAATTGAAAAGATGGGTGTAGAAATAAACAGGGCCAGTTAAAATCGAACTTGGAATTCATGTATTTATTTGAATTTGAGTTAATGATTTTAAATGATACACCGTCATCGTATCAGTAGCTTTTGTACACGAGTTTTTTTGTTATGTGTTGTCAGAGTTATTAAAATCTCAAAAACAAAAGTACAGTGCGCCGGTATGATAAAAAATCGAGTATTTTCTTTTATTGAAGAAAGGGTTTTGCTGACGAACAACAGTGAAACCTTAAGGCCGAGATCCCACCAAAGTTTTTCGCCGCTCGTCGATCTGCCGCCCGCGAGATAAGAAATTTCGTGGTGAACACCCATTCGCTTTTTTTTTTTTGTAAAGTATCACGTGACATCCCGGGATTGACAAAATTATTTAGCGCCAAATCGAAGATTTGTCTGGTTAGCGGGCAATTAGTTATAGCAAAGTATTAGATAATACAAAACATTTTCAAGTGGTAAAATGATTTCAATTTTTGATATAATATTTGACGTTTGAAATTTGTTCAGAATTAAGGAAAGACATCGAAATTGAAAAGAAAATTCCTCATGCAAATGAACAAATTTTATAAGCAGAAAAAAAATAATTTTTTTATCGATATTATTTACTGTTATCACAGTTCGAGTGAGCCAATCAAACAATTATTTTGTGCCAAATGAAACTTCACCGTTACGTTCCTTGAATTTTCCTCTTGCCAAATTCCTCAGCAACCTCAGTTAGAAATTTATACGGTAGAGAACTAACCCAAGCCACCAAACCTAAAAGAGAAGACGTAGTCTATGCCTGGCCACGGTAGAGGGCTCACGCGAGCCACCAAGCCTAGAAGAGAAGACGTGGTCCAGGACCTGGCGCCTGGCCACAGAAGACGACAAAAGACTCACTAGAGCTACAAAGCCATGGACGTAAATTTAGTACACACAATATAGGAATTTTTCATCATAATTTTTTTAAATCTATGTACTTCTTGTTTGTCTTTTTTTTTTTTAATATATGTGTTATATATCCATGTATCCACCTGACATCGCCCAGCCCCCTCATCCGGAGCAATGCTGAAATTGACAATGATCGATAGAGCTAGGGTGATGCACGGTATGAAGCAGTTAAAGGATGAATTCGGCGCCCCTTCACATCCAGTGCCCGGGGCATCAGACCCACCTGCTCCCCTATAGTTGCGGTCCTCTGATTCCGAATCTTATAGTTTTTTTTTCATTTCTGTTTAACATGAGACTCCCTTATTTGGGACCCGGCTCATGTATTAAGACGACCCTGCTTCTATTTCAGTTTCTCAATGCACGAAACAATAACATAATTTTATGAAGACTGTCATAATCAACTTTGACTCTACATGTATGCATGAAAGAAAACTCAATCGCAAATTTGCAGTTAAGTCATGCCCCTCTTCCCCAAGGAAGATAACAGGGTTCCAGGGCAGTTCTTACTTTTTGTCTGCTCGCGGGCACGGCCCGGGGCTTCATAAAGATTAGAACCGATTGAAATTTTCAAGAATTTGCTGTGTAGAGCCTCAGGAAAATCCCGGAGGCCCCATGACGCTCTTAAGACGGCTCTCATTTCCACACTACAAATTCATTTGTGAGAGCCCGTGAAAAATCTGACCTCACCCCCGTTCAGGATGCAAGGGCCCATGCCTACGGGCCAAGGTCGTGGCGGGGGGGGGGAGTTGGGGGGTCTGGCTCCCCTCCCCCCGAAATGTGAGAAAATGACCGGAAAAAGATGGCCAAATCACTTTGGTCCCCCCCCCCCCCCCGAACAAAACTTCTGGCTATGAGCCTGCTAGGTGCTCTGCAGCCAGAGCGATAAAATCAAACTAGACATTTTGAAATTCGCATAAAAAAACTAAAGATAAAGAACAAGAAAAATTTTGCCACTAATAATTTTGATTATGTAGCTTAGTTTGCTTCGGAAATAGATTGATATTTTTTCGCTGAAAAAAATCCATATTCACTGATTCATATGATATCAGCAGATCATCCACATAAAGTGCGCCAGTAACAGACAACGGGAGCCCCGTTGTCAACTTCAACACCCCGTTGAGTCTTAAAATAAACAGTGTAACACTCAAAATGCTACCTTGAGGTACACCTTGTTCTTGAATTTGGGGAGTTGATAACGTGCTTCCGATCCGGACCTGAAAGATGCGGCGAGCCAGGAAGTTCTTAATGAAAATGGGCAAGTTGCCCCGCAAGCCGCAATTAGAGGTCGGAAAGGATTCCGTGCCTTCAAGTACGGTCGTAGGCCTTTTCTATGTCGAAAAATATGGCTATCATATGCTCCCACTTCAAGAATGCTTGTCTTATTGATGTTTCAAGGCGTAACAAATTACATGTTGTGGACCTGAACCGTCTAAAGCCGTTTTGATGTTTAGATAAAATGCTGTTAACCTCAAGGTAGCGCAAAGGCGATAGTTGATCATGCGTTCCATAAGTTTACATAGACAACTAGTCAAAGCAATAGGTCTGTAACTATTAGGTTGCTGAGGATTTTTGCCAGGCTTCGGGAATACAAGAACTATGGCTGCTCGCCAGGTGTCAGGAAATGAATGCCTGACCCAGATCCGATTAAACAAAATGTGAAAGTGATTCTGGTGAGAGATGCCGAATCATGGAGTAATGAATACCATCGGGCCCTACAGCTGAGTCAGGACTTCGCTGCAAGGCCGTCGTCAGTTCATGAAGGATGAACAATGAATTGTACCCCTCCGGTGTAAAAGGCCGGAAAGTGTACGGATTGCTTTCGGCCGATGATTTAATGGGGTGAAACGATGGAGGATAATTCGCATCACTGGAGACAGCGGCAAAATGGGCGGCGATGGTGTCCGCAATCTCCTTCACATCGCTGATGATAATGCCATTGGTATTTAAAATGGTGATGGGATGAGACTGATAATGACCATTGATTTTTCGGATCCGGTCCCAAATGATTTAAGATGAAGTTGATGAATTGATTCCCGTCGTAAACTTTTGCCAGGACTCGCGTTGAGCCTGGCGCCTGGTTCTTCTAGCTACCGCCTTTGCTTTTAAAAATTCCAACTTGTCTTGAGTAGGATACTGCCGGAACCTACTCCATGCTTTCTTTTGTGCTTTAATTGTAAGACTACATTCGTGGTTCCACCAAGATTTGGGAAATTTAGGAAGTTTCGAGGAGATTTTCGGAATTGTTTCATTTGCTGCAGAGATCATACAACTGGTCACAAGGTCGACGTCGGGTTGCGAGACCATATCCTCCGTGATTTCTGCCTTGATCGTGAAGTCAGCCCATCGAGCGGCCACAAGCTTCCACCGAGGAGGTCCCTCAGGTATGCTATGGCGTCGATCAAGGCACTTAACCACTAGAGGAAAATGATTGCTCCCGTGGAGGTCCGGATCAACCGACCAGGACCAGGTGGGCAAGTACCGGATTCTGCAAGATTATCCAACTCCATGTCACCAATTGATTTGGCATGAATTAGTGACATATTTTTAATGGTGGGATATTTCAGCGCTCTGTGTGGCTTTTCGTGAATATCCCGGTTTGAATGGTTTCTTTTTAGCTTTATTTCCTGAAATGGTTTTAGGTTTAGTACCTGTAGAAATTTTGAAAGTGTTCGCCGTTGCTTTTCCCACCACTTCTTCGGAGGTAGACTCCCTCCGGAATCCAGCGGAGCAACAGAAGCCACAACTATTGCACGGTTGGTTAGATGATGTATGAGTTGATGTATCAGCTATGGGTTCGGTCTGAGTTGTTACAGATGCTTTGGTGATATTGTTAGTCTTATTAACTGACGATGGATTTGTTACCATATTAGAGTATGATCTACTACCTACTGGAGCTTGGTTAGAGGTTATACGACGGCGTGCTTCAATATATGAGATGTTATTGAGGACCTCGATTTTCTGGATCTCTTTTTCTTCATTCCATTTCGGACACTTTCTGTAAAATGCGGGGTGGTCGCCACCGCAATTGACGCACTTGAATGGTGAATTAGTGCAGTTGCCCGAAATGTTGTCCTTCTCACCGCACTTTGCGCAGGTGGGTTGACTACGGCACGCCATTCGTGAGTGACCGTATTTTTGGCAGTTGAAGCATCGAACAGGGTTAGGTATATATGGCCGGATTTTGAGATTATAATAACCGACCTTGATATCATTGGGTAATGTAGGTGATGAAAACGTTAGGATGATATTATGTGTTGGAACTGGATTGCCATCTTTGAGACTCATTATGTGTCTAGCATTAGTTACACCCTGAGACGCTAGCTCCTGGGTTAATAGTTCTTCATCCATGTTAATCAAGTTAGGATCTGAAATGACACCACGTGAGTAATTCAACGTGGAATGGATTTTGACTGTTATGGAAACGGTTCCAAGAAATGTGAGCTTTTGAATGAGTTCGGATTGTTTCGGTGTGTTAGTTTCAATTAGAAGGTCTCCTGAACGAATAGCCTTCACTGATTTTAATGTGCCTAATGCACCATAAAGAGTTTTATCTACCAAGAATGGAGATACTTTTGACAGTTGTTTATCGGTATCAGAAGAATGCAGAAAGAAAAATGAGACAGTTGATGGATTTGAAGAAGCAGTTGACATGTTGGACAAGTGAAATGTGTTTGATTCGAAGCAGTTCTTTGACGTTTTGGTGCATTTTGATTTTTTTTCCACATTTAAATGGGTATTGTTCTGCCCACCATGCAGCCCTACGAGGGGACGCACACACGCAACCAATGAAGATTAGTAGCAACGTCAGGTTAGGTGAGAGCTATATAAAACCAAAGCAGGCGAGCAGACGCGTTCAAGATCCAAGATCAACGTGAAGCAGCACCAAAAAAATTCAACGAAGTCTGGCAAGCCCGGCCCCTCTACCTGCCCAGTAATGTAACCCCTTCAGCCACCGAGGCGACCAGAGCCGATTGACCTGGACGGGGTTAATCCAAGCCTCCCGTTTCGGCCGAATCCGAGGTCAAAGCTAGTGCAACAGGCTAACCAGGATCCCCATCTCCTGCCTTACGGGTCTCCACGCACGGCAAACACGCGGGTAGACAGCGTCCCAGATAGGGCATACGCTAGAAGCAATGCCCAGTCTGGGAGGACCTCTCCCCGCCTTAGCGGGGCCCACAATGAGAGGTTGTACACAAAAGACGAGAACATGAACAGGACAAAACGAGACGTAAGACAAGGCCTACTGTAAGATATGTGAAAATAAACGTAATCTGGGATATTTTGAAAGTGAATGATATGAGCACAAATATGCGAAGACAATGACGTGCGATAGATTTGGCGTTACCCAGGGTGCACCACGAGGAGGCCCATCACATTACACCCCAACGCACAATAGACCTTTCAATAGATTACAAAAGCTTTCACCGCGAAGCAAATGTAAATGTTCGAGACAGAAAACTTGCCGCTTCCGCCGCCAGCGGCGGAGACGGCGTATCGGTGCGCTTACAGTATAAACCTATACATTTTCGATTCCCCCTCGAGTGCTACCGCAACGCAGTGGGATCTGGGCCTAACAGAGACGTTTATTTGAGACCATTCATCGACATTACCATCTGAAATGCTTTAGCACACTGAATCAAAAGCTTTTCATAATCGTCCAACTCAACTATTTGAGGTGGAATAGCACTCACGTATAGATCATTCAGAATACACGTCGATGGCATTTGGTTTGCTCGAATCTTTAGCAAAAATGAATGACAAATGTGCGGACTATGACTCATTTTACTGTTATTAAAATAGTCAAGAAGATCCGTCCAAATGGTTGTGTGTATAGAGTTTTTCAAACGTTTTATTGATTATTGATCATTTTTGTCGCACCACGGTCATTTTCTGTACACGAGGGCTAATCAGATCGGGACCTACAATTTATTGCCGATTCCGAATGGCAGGCTTGTTTTTTATACTCATCGAGAGGTTGGCGCGCTAACCCCTCGATGGGGGACTCCCTGCGGTAGCAATTTTTTCTGCGGTCATGTCGCCGTTTTTTTTGTACCCGTGTCAGGAACGTTTTATACCAGAAACATCTGATGAGGAACGGAGTTTAAAACACGACATGCACTATAATTTCGGAGTGTCAAGACATTTTTTAGACAATTTTTCGAAAGCTAATTTATATTTATTCATAATTTCATCTGCTGTAACTTCAGATTATTCCTCACTTTCTGTAGCCATACTCCGAACTTCTTGTTGTTTTCTATAGTCTTTTAACTTTTCTACACCGGCATTTTCTAATGATTCATCTATATCTTTCAACAACCTACAACCGATCTGTACCTGATACATTTCTCTTAGCCTGATACGATCGTTTTTAGCCGCGGAAAGTGTGATTTTAAAGTATTTACGTATATATATATACAGGGTGATCAGCGAATAAGCCCTTATTTCAAAATTAAATACCTCTACAACAAAGATCAATAGAATTATGCGGTAAACGGTACGTTTATTAGGAAAACTGTAAGAATGTTGTACAGAAATTTCGAAAATTTAGATTTTTTTTAATTTCTTAAAATTAAAAAAAAAAACTGGAGATTTTGGGGTTCCGAAAATCCTCATTTGTGTGAAAAGAAACCACTGCATTCGCCTAAAGTTACTGCATGGGCTGCGGTATGCGCCATGTGTGCTGACAAATTGTTCCAAAATTGTAACGTAACGTTCAGTAGTAATCGTTTCTCGCACGAAGAAGGGGCCGATAATGCCTCTGGCGCATACCGCAGCCCATGCAGTAACTTTAGGCGAATGCAGTGGTTTCTCTTCACACAAATGAGGATTTTCGGAACCCCAAAATCTCCAGTTTTTGTTTTTTTTTTAATTTTAAAAAATTTAAAAAAAAAGGAAATTTTTCGAAATTTCTGTACAACATTCTTACAGTTTTCCTAATAAACGTACCGTTTACCGCATAATTGTATTGATCTTTGTTGTAGAGATATTTAATTTTGAAATAAGGGCTTACTCGCTGATCACCCTGTACATGAGCGATAGATCTCCATTTTCAACTAATGAATAAAGCTGATATAAGGTTTTGCTCTTCAAAATTTCGAAAATGCCTTTTAATTTTACAATTATGTTTTCATCTGGAGCGCATAATATATCTCAACAAGGCCAGACTAAACCTTTCGACATTTTTCTAACATTTCCGAAGCAAGCTCTACCAGTAGCGTCGATTTCAATTGCCCTACCTCTAGCTTCATAGACTTTATATGCATCATGAGCATAAAATGACTCCTGATTATTTCGATGCTCCCCTTTTCCTAGAAACGCTTCGAACCGGTCATGTATACTGCCATAGCCCACTAAACAATTATGTGTATGAATGTCTAGTCGGCCGTGATACTGCTGTCTGGAGAGCATTCATTCAATTTTTTTAGTGATAAGATTAATTTTGTTTTTAATTTATCCGCGGTTTTATTAAAGTTGTGGCAACAGCGTCCATTATTGGATGGCGCTGTCCGCGTAGTAGGGAAAAGAGCGTACCTGCGCGATAGTGAAACTGGACTTGGGTTTTGCCTCTCAAAAGAGATAATCACGTGGCCCGCTAGTTCTAGTAGGTTCCGTAAATTTAATTATATAATAAATGTGTAATATCTTTGAATTGTAGAAGGAAGTGTTTGTCTCCATTAGCCACATTCCCTCTACAACAATTGGTGACCCGGCCGATCCCGAACGCTCTTCCGACTCAATTTCCATTCCGCCTTCGTTGTTACCTACTGTCATGGCGACGAATGTGAAACTGCCACCTTTCTGGAGCCGCGAACCTGAACTCTTCTTCAGCAGAGCAGAGTCCTTGTTCTTCATTCACAAGATCGAATAAATGAACACCTCGAACTAAAATGACGAGTTCAGCTCGTAATTAAATTGTCTGTCTGAGCAGTGCTGCCTGAAAATTAATTGCAATTCAAGCGATTAAACGATGTCTAAATCAATAAGAAACGATCACAAGTCCATCCAATAGGACAAATCAAATAATCACATTCGATGAAATAGAATAAAAAAATTGAAAATAGCTGCGTTTTTATACGCTATTTAATGCAAGGTAAATAAATGTGTTTAAAGGCTGACTAATTCGTCAACAACCAAACCAGTAGCAAAATTGAATAAGAAATATCGAGTACCGACTAGTACACGAACCTAAATTCGTATTGATGAACCGAAAGGTCAGCAATCGTACTGACGACTCACACATCAATTATACAAAAAAATTCACACAAAGTAGTACTCACACGTTCAAACGAACGAGTTTTATCAAGAAATTTGAATGGTGTACAGTATGGTACAAAAATATAGCAAAACGTGTTCAATCTATCTTTTCGCCTAAATTAAGAAATAAAAGGGAGAAAAAATGAAAGTTGATTTTTTC
Source organism: Pholcus phalangioides (assembly GCF_987345545.1). NCBI lineage: Eukaryota > Metazoa > Arthropoda > Arachnida > Araneae > Pholcidae > Pholcus > Pholcus phalangioides. The sequence goes on along the minus strand of NW_028301610.1, from coordinate 58,033,989 downwards.
GCCTTCACATCTCGTCACCCTTTCTCCTCTTATACACTGGTGTAAGAAATTAAGAGAATTTGCAGACTTGGTCGATTATCTCTAGAACTACTGTACCGATTTTAATGAAATTTGATATGTACATACATTGATACAATACAAAACAAATAACCATTCAATAATTGTAATGCACACGCATGATCGTGCGTAACACTCGTTGGAGTCAGAAGGTATGAAACAGTGGTTGCATAATAAACAAAAAAATGGGTTAATAGGGGGTATGGTCCCCTCTTACAGATATACAGGTCTCACAGCGTGATTTCATACTCGAAATAAGGCAGTTTATCATTTCCTGTGACAATTGGTCCCACTCGTTCAGCAACGCTGTTTTGATTCCCTGGATGGTTCCCAGGTTGCGAGTTGCAATTGCCCTCCCCAGGGAGTCCCAGACATGCTCTATAGGGTTAAGGTGGTCTGGAGATCTGGCTGGCCAATCCATCCGGCGAATATCCTCACTCTCTAGAAAATCGTAGAGCAGAAGAGCTCTATGTGGCCTCGTGTTATCATCCATTAAAATGAACTCAGGGCCAACTGCACTCCTGAAAAGGTGAACATAGGGCTCCAAGACCTCATCCCTATACCTCACACCAGTCACAGTGCCTCTTTCAAAGACATGGAGAGGTGTGCGGCCATCCAACATGATGCCTGCCCAGACCATTAAACCTCCTCTGCCATAATGGTTGATTTCGTGGACATTGGAGGGTAGGTAGCATATTCCTGGTTTTCTCCATATGAACGTACGGCGAGAAACGGTGCTTAGGCTGAACCGGGACTCATCAGTGAAGAGAACGGTCGCCCAATGATCCATACTCCAATCTCTGTGCTCTCTGCACCATGATAAACGGATTCTTCTGTCCGTAGAAGAGAGCGGGACGCAAACAGCAGGTCTTCTTGCAAACAACCCTCTCTCATGAAGTCTTTTGGAAACAGTCACCCTTGATACACGGGTTCCTGTGGCTGCATACAAGTCACGAGAGAGCTGAGAAGCTGTAGCACTCCTGTTACGCCTCACTATAATCGACAAATGGCGATCTTCTCTGGCCGTCGTGGCTCTTGGACGACATTGCCCAGGCTTTCTCTCGATGGATCCGGTATCCTGGAACTGTTTCCATAAGTTACACACGACGCTGGGCGTTAAATTGAACTCTCTACAAATCTGGACTTGAGATTGGCCTGCTTCTAGCCTCCCCACAATTCGCCACCTCATTCCATCATCTAAACGTCCGTGGTTACTTATTTTTACTGTTACAATTTGAAATTAACCGATCGCTGCAAAATAACACCAAGAAATTCGCCGAGGTGTGCTAGCGAACGAAATGCGTCTTAACTTACGCGCGCTTATAAAGCCTGTTTCTCTACTGGCTCCGCCTACACACACGTGTACGCTTACGTATTTGACGTACAAGATTTGCATTTTTGTCTAGAAGCAATGGTTTTACATTCAGTTCAGTTCTTTTCATGAAATTCGATAAAATATGCAAATTCTCTTAATTTATTTCACCAGTGTATGTATCTACTTTTTTCATTCGTGAAACCACATCCTCGCTCCCTACTTTGCATATTCCTAACGCAAAGAAAGAATGGCAACTTCCACCCCAACCCCTTCATTTTTTCCCCTTCATCAGGAATTTAGGAGGAAAAAAAATGTTTTCTCAAAAACGAAGGAATATTTTTGAAAAATTATTTTTGCTTGACATCAAAAATAGGCCTCCCCACAGGCGGAGAAGTATAATTGAATAACAATAACGTTTGGTAATTTTAAAACTACTTTGGCATGATTACTATGCATGATCACTATTACTTATTTCTAATTAATCTTTCCAGCTTTTATATACTGATGTTTCCTACTTTTCTGATTGATTGTCTCTAAAATATAATAATGCATCACTCATATTTATTACGAATAATATTTAAAAAATTATAATAATACCAAAGCACATTCTAAACAAAATATTTCCGTGAAAACTTGGGAACACTTAATTGAAGTTTAATATGTAAAAATTTTGATGTAATGAATTTTTGTTGATGAAACGTGTCAGGGTCTTGTTACTAGATCTCCACTTTTTTGATAAGAAACTGATGAAACATTTAATTTTCAGACGAAACTTACTACTCTTTACTTCCAGGCTATGTTCAAATTTTGACGTTTCATCAATATATTGGATTAATAGGTCTGCTGACTTTTTAAAAGGCAAGCTTAACCCACCATTTGCACGAATAACGACAAACAACTCTAGACGAGTCACACATAAGGTCATTTCAAAAATTTCTTACGTAAAAAGGGGCGGCTACGCATAATGCAAAACGTTCACCAACAATGTGTGGAACATCCGAAAAAACATTTCACGATTGAACAAAGTTAAACTTTCTTTATAACTCACTTTTTGTACTCAAAACTACTCAAAAATAAGCCAAACTTTAAGGACGAATTACGAAAATTATTTCCTCTACTGGGAGCTTGGAAAATAACGAACCGAAAAGAACAGAGAACTAAAAATGAATAGCAAAAATAATTTCATAGTTCCATTCAAACCCAATCGAGTAACAACCTAAGAAAGTTAAGCTTTTTATCACATTTCGGCGAGAGCCCCATCTGAGTGAGTCAGCACCCTCCTTTGACCCACGGGGACCCCCCCCCCCCCGATGTCAACAAATATCACCCCAAGATACACCAGACATTTCTCTATACACCCATATGGTTTTTTCTCCGAAGCAAGAACTTCATTTTTCATTTTTTTTCCAGCTAATTTCCCGATTTGGACCACTGTGAGTCGCACACTGGTCCAGCGGACAAGCACTTGCATAATAAAGTGGGCTGTCTACTGCCCAGCATAGGCATTTGTCGTGGCGGTTGTTTTTTGAAACCGCTCTGGGTAGGTCGGGAGCTGACAATGGTGTGAGAAAAACAGAATTTTTTTCTCTGACCCATCCGACTGGTTTCAGATTTAGCCTGGGCAGCAGGTAGGTACCTCAGTACTAGGTGAATGACCCTTTCCTTGGTCTCCGGATCATTCCAGACATGGCCCCCCCCCGGGGAGCTGACAGGGCCCCAGAGTCAAGGGGGTCCGTGGGATTACCTTTTCAATTTTTTTTTTCCCTTTCAGATATGTCCCATGACATGCAGGAGGAAACAGGGGACATTTTAACATCAGTCGTATCAATTTGTATGCGTATCAGCCGATATCTTGAACTAAGTATTTCTGTTCTTCTTATTGCAATTTTTTTTTAACAATACACATGTACAAGTAACCGAAAAAAAACGGGAACGAAGAAAAGAACAATTTGCAATGCACCGCTCTCAGGGTCCTTCTCCGAGGAAGGAAGAAAAGACATTGTGATTATTAGAGCCCGGAAGTTTAGGCACTGAAAATGATCGAAATAGGCAGGCAAAAAGGGTTTACGGAAAATTCACCGCCAACAATTCACCGCCGGAAAATTCACCGACAACAATTCACCGCCATGCAATTCACCGCTAGGAAAATTCACCGACTAACAATTCACCGCCATGCTATTCACCACTAGGAAAATTCACCGACCAACAATTCACCGCCATGCAATTCACCGCTAGGAAAATTCACCGCTAGGAAAATTCACCGACCAACAATTCACCGCCATGCAATTCACCACTAGGAAAATTCACCGACCAACAATTCACCGCCATGCAATTCACCGCTAGGAAAATTCACCGACCAACAATTCACCGATATGCAATTCACCGACGACAGTTCGATGCGAGTCAGTTAGCGAGGGAATGAGCGATTGAGTTACTGAGTGAGTGAGTGACCCAGTGAGTGACTGAATGACCGAGTGAGTAAGTGATTCAGTGAGCGAGTGGGTTACTGATTCAATGAGCGAGTAAGTCAGTCCGTGAGTGAGTGAGCGATCTAGTGAGTGAGTGATCTATTGAGTGAGTAAGTGCCATATCCTAAAGATATGGCGGAAAGTTTAAATAATGACTTTATGAGAAAAAATTCAGATGATACGGATTCGGGTTGCTGGATTTTATTCGTTGGTAAAATGAATATTTGCAGTGGCCCTCACAGGGGGATGCCCGATTGGCTTCCGAGTCAGGGGTCTCGTTTCATTTTGGGGGCACTGGATGAATCTCATTCTTTTCTGTCGTTTAACATTGTAGAATTTTCAACAGCGGAAGCCCGAGATAAATCCAGTGTCTGGGTGCCCCACTAAATATCTGCGTATTGGGTCCCCGTTACTAGATGTGGGCCCTGGATTTATTCGTTTTAAAATTGATAAAAATTAAAAATTTTCGTGGCCACTCACAGGGGGTATGTCCGACAAGCCTTCAGGTCGGGGCCCCATGGAAAAGTTGACAGGTTTCATTTCGGGTGTCCCTGGATGAATCTCATTGATTTTTGTTGTTTAACATTGTAAAATTTGCAAGACATCGGTAGCCCGAGATAAATAGTCAGTACCCCCACTACAATTCAACGAATTGGAGTTTGGGGACCCCCCATGGGGAAGTTTTCTGGGGTTACTTGATGAATCACATTTGTTTTTTGTTGCTTTATTATTATAAAATTCGCTTCTTCTGTAAGCTGGTGCTTTCACGTGTCCCTTTCCATAGCACGCTGATGAAGTGAAACGAAATAAACAAGATATGTTATGAAGAGAAAAGGGGGGGGGGGGGTTGGCCGCCAAAGGTGGTAGGGGAGCAGAGCCCCCTAGTACTGTATATAAAATACCATGTCCTGACTGATTCATCATCGCCGAGCCAAAACCGCTGAAGCTGTAAATATCAAATTTTGTGAATAGTTTTTTTCACGACGTAAAGACTCACTACTCACTAAGAAATGGTTTTTCCATATTCGACAACCTAAGGGCGTCATAAGAGGGGAGGGGGCGGTCAACGTTGAAATCATGCCGAGCCGAAACAGCTGAAGCTATAAATATGACATTAGATCAATATTGTAATATAGACTCATTGAGAAGGGATTTTTCCAAATTCAACCCCCTAAGTGGGGTTTCAAAAGTTATATGGAGCAATCAGCACTGAGCCGAAGTCGCTTAAGCCATAAATATGAAATTTAGTTAGTATTATATTTTATAATGTACATACACACTAAGACAGGATTTCTGAAAGTTCATCACCCATGGGGGTTATGAGGTGAGAGTAATTTTGAGATTGCAAAAACACACGAGAGCGAAGCCGCGGATAACAACTGGTAATAAAATATAATGCTTACTAAATTTTATATTTATGGCTTCAGGGATTTCGGCTCAGTGATGATTACTCCATATAACCTTTGAACCCCCCCCCCCTTTATTAGGGGGGTTGAATTTTGACATTTGACTTACAGTCTTAGACTTAAAACGAACATTCGATTATGTTGATTTAAATATTCTAACAAATAAAAACACTTCTCAGCAGGCAAATGAGGTAATGTACTATATTGGTTTAAAACATATTACTACAATAGGAAACAAGCTGCCATAATAAATGGTAAAATCAGCACATTTGAAATATAATGAAAAGAGTCCCACAAGGATCGGCCCTTGGGTCATAATTATTTCTAGTTTATATTAATGATTTATGTAAAATTAAGTAGAACGGTAAAATAATTTCATTCGCAGATGACACAAGCCTATATGTTGAAGACGGGGGTGGATTTAGAGCTCGCTATTGGTAGGGGTGATTTTACAAATCTTTAAAAATCTAGTCTAGGCATCGGTGACCACATGTCCTGCATTTTGTCTCGTATTTTCCGTGACAGTTCGGTTTTTCTGTTTTTTCTTCTCCATCCAGACCTTTTGAAAAATGTCACGGTTTTACTCGTTTATAGTCGAAGTTTTCTTGAATTTTTTGTTTAATTTTTTGTTGCAATATTACCATATAGAAGTTCCGAAAATTTCATAAAATATCGCATTTCGTTTGAGGGGAAATCTAAGGAGAGCATTTACATCCAGCAGTGGATTGAAATTGGTTGTTGATGATGCCACACCTATTAAAACCAGTATTTTAAATACAGTTAAACTCGGTTATAACGACATCGAAGATTTCGCGGGATTTCGGCGTTATAACCGAGTCTGGCTGTATTGCTTTCACTTTTAGAATATTGTTCTAGAGCTCTTTTAGTTATTTTCTAACATTTACCGGTGATTATGTATGATCCCCACCTCATATTAGTTCACTACGACGCAGTTCGTTTTGTAGAGGCCATATAATTATGTCCTACTACTGATGCTGGAAAACAAATTAATGAAATAAAGTGAATATAAAGATAAGTTTAATTTTCTCAATCAGCAAAACGGGTAAAAGAAAGCCATAGCCTCATATTGTTTAAAATTATATGCGTGAGTTCAAAAATCGTATGAAATTATCTCGTTTTAAACATCCAATTCTTGGACATAAGGTGGACATAAGTGGACTCTTGGGTGACAAATAAAATTTTCAAAAACTGAAACTCACGGAACCACAGCTTCAAAAAACGATATAAAAAATGACATTCTTTTTGGGCAATGTTAGAGGAGTATTTTAGAAAGATAATTTTCACACAGTTTTCATTACATACATATTTAATTGGTAATTTTCAATCAAAACCTACAATATTTAATTAGTAATATCTGACAAAATTTTCATTCAAAACATACAGTATTTATTTAACAATATTCGACATGATTTCCTTCCTTACATATTTATAATTAAAGGGTTCCAATCTACTAATCTAGAAAAGCAGATAACACGCAAATGTAAGAAAAAACGGGAGAAAAATATTCATTTCTCACAAATATTGATATCATAATTAAAATGATACATTATGAGCTATACCTCTCAAACAGTCTTTAATGTCACATCCTTGATGATACTTATCAACTAAATTCTTTAATCTCTGCGCAGAGTCCCGGTATTTCTTTCTCCTAATCAATGTGATGGTTTTTGTCCACTTACAATTTTCTCCATCCGAACTTCATTCAAACTCTGTTCTCTTTTTATGGCACCGATGAACTTCCATATATCTGGGTGGTGAGCAGATAATTGCTGTTGGAACGCTCGATGCCATCCTTCTATAGAATTGTTGGTAAATCGTTACGCGTTCCTTGAAAGCAGTTCCGAATGTCGATGTCAAAGCGCGACGACCACCACGACGAAGAGGACGCCCGATCCAAGTGTCTTCAAATCAACACTTCATCATAAATACGTTTTCGGAACAATCGGATTTTTTAATCATTTGTGACACTACTACGTTAAAAACTAACTAACTAACCAATTCACTCACTCCCTCACTCACTTACTGACCATTCACTCGCTCCCTCACTTACCAATTCACTCACTCCATCACTCACTAACCAATTTACTCGCTGGCTCAATCACTGACTCGATCAACCACTTACTCACTCGGTCACTCAGTCACTACTGGGTCACTCACTCACCCGCTCAATCACATACTCACTCGGTCACTCAGTCACTACTGGATTGCTCACTCACCCGCTCAATCACTTACTTACTCGTCACTCAGTCACTCACTGGGTCACTCGGTCACTCAATCACTTACTTACTTGGTCACTCACTCACTCACTGGGTCACTCAATCACTTACTTACTCGGTCACTGGGTCACTCACTCACTCGGTAACTCAATCACTGACTTACTCGGTCACTCAGTCACTCACTGGGTCACTCAATCACTTACTTACTCGGTCACTCAATCACTTACTTACTCGGTCACTCAATCACTTACTTACTCGGTCACTCAGTCACTCACTCGGTCACTCAGTCACTCACTCACTCGGTCACTCAAACACTGACTCGGTCACTGGATCAATCACTCGGTCACTGGATCAATCACTCGGTCACTGGATCAATCACTCGGTCACTCAATCACTTACTCTCTCGGTCGCTCAATCACTGACTCACTCGGTCACTCAGTCACTCACTCGGTCACTCAATCACTTACTTACTCGGTCACTCAGTCACTCACTCAGTCACTCAGTCACTCACTCGGTCACTCAGTCACTCACTCGGTCACTCGGTCACTCACTGGGTCACTCACTCACTCGGTCACTGGATCAATCACTCGGTCACTGGATCAATCACTCGGTCACTCAATCACTTACTCTCTCGGTCGCTCAATCACTGACTCACTCGGTCACTCAGTCACTCACTCAGTAACTCAATCGCTCACTCCCTCGCATTGAACTGTTGTCGGTGAATTGCTAGTCGGTGAATTTTCCTAGCGGTGAATTTTCCTAGTGGTGAATTGCATGGCGGTGAATTGTCGGTCGGTGAATTTTCCTAGCGGTGAATTTTCCTAGCGGTGAATTGCATGGCGGTGAATTGTTGGTCGGTGAATTTTCCTAGCGGTGAATAGCATGGCGGTGAATTGTTGGTCGGTGAATTTTCCTAGCGGTGAATTGTTGGTCGGTGAATTTTCCGGCGGTGAATTGTTGTCGGTGAATTGCTGGCGGTGAATTTTCCGGACACGGGCAAAAAGGCACTAAAATGTCTAAAATAGGCACTAAAAAAAGCATTTATAATTGATGGAAAAAAGGAAAATTTACCAAAACTAAAAGGTATTAAAGGCCTAAAAACTAGCTGAAAAATTGGTTGCATTTAATCCCCTCTATTGCTTTTATCATGGTTTATAATAGCTGCATTATAATGCAAGTTAAACTAATTTCAAGCCCAAAATAAAATGTCAGTAGACCCTCATTACTAGGTTAATTCTAGGACCCTAATCTCCACCACTCGGAGCCCGTAGAGAAATGTCCTGTGGGACTCCTTCAAGTTGCAAATAATTCTCGTTTATTTCTTGTATCATTTGGAATGATCATTATCATTTCTATAGTTGCCTTGATTTAATGTAGTAAAAAAATAGGGGTTTTATATTAGCACGTATGCGGGACTCCTTGAAGCGCGGGGCCCTGTGTGGCTGCATCTGTCGCACACCCCTGAGGGTGACTGGTAAATTTAATCGAATGCTAAATATGTATGTAAAATAAATAGCCTCGGTTGTTTGCAGTTCATTAATGGTGTAAAAGAGACGAAATCAGCAGAACAACATGGGACCCAGAGCCCTGTCTGCTCCTACCCCGCCTTGTGTGAGCGATGACGTCAATTGATGACCTCTTGGGACACACATCGGTCAACTATACATATACAGTCCAGTGCTTGAGCGAGCCATGTTTATGTGAACCATGTCGAGAAACAATAATTTCTAATTTTCCTCTGCTTTTCTAATATGGGCTGCGTTCATCTGAAACTAAATCATTCACGTCTAACACCATCCGGTCAAAGCAAAGTTAATGCACGGCAACACCAACTTCTCTATCTCTCAGATTACTTATTGGCGTTTAAATGGGGCTGGAAGGGGTTGGGAGGATGGGGCTTTCTGATAATTCGTACCGAGAGAGTTGGAAAATTTTAAAAACAGCAATTCTTTTGTTGTCAATGCTCAAAATATTCAAGTTGTATAGATTATGGCCACTGAAATTCACTAATAAACTTAAAAATATGTTAAAATAGGCATTTATGGCAGGAAAACTTAAAAAAAGACATTTTTACCAAAAAAGTTTGAAAATAGGCAAAAAAGGGCATTTACGGCATTTTGCCTGAACTTCCGGGCTCTAGTGATTATCGTTCAACGAAGGCTACTGACAACCGCTGTATTTTCCATACACCCCATCAAGGACACCAGGGCTATAATGTGGACCCTGTTGTTTCAGTACGTAGAAGCAAAGCCTCCTAGATACCACTAGGTACTTCTAGGAGGCTTTGGTAGAAGGTCATAGTGTTGAAAGGATTGTTCTATAAATACTGAAATTATATACTCCTAAAGGGAAAAAATCGATTTTTCTGTAGTTAAGTAAATTTTTCAAAAGAATTTTTTTTTGTAAAATTACACACACATTATTTCCAACAATATTGCAGAATATATATATACTGTATATTTTACGTGGCGATAATTCTTCTAATTAATGAGCATATTATAGTGTAATAGTTTAGTTATAATAATTTATTAACCGCACCAGGCTAAAATCACTATTGGCAATTCGCGAGATACATTCATCCCCTCCCAGTCACATTGACCTGTTTTGGAGTCGAACCTTAGGTGAGAAGAGGGCAAATTATTTTTACTGATCAATGTACATTTATTAGTTACAATTTTTTGAAATGACAGATTGATTGAACACGTAATTATATTAATGATATTAGTCAATAAACTTTAATATTAATAACATTGTAATATGTTAATAATTTATCTATTATTAAATACCTCTGAATTTACTTCAATTGCTACCATTTACGGCAACCGAATCCCGAGATTGAGAAAACCTAGGAAACGTTAATCCCTAGTATAAGTCACTGAGCTATAAGGAAACCTTTCTTATAGCTCAGTGGTATGAGTATACTTGCTTGATGAGCAAAGAAACTATAGAGATGCGGTGGATATCTTATCTGAGAGAAACTAAGGATAAATTTGACACTATGTATATTCATAATAAAACCAAGTGAACTCTCGATATAACGATATTCTGTGGACGAAGAAAAATATCCTAATAGAGCTGTTATCGTTGAATTGAAAGACTTTGACATAGAACCCTATTCAACGAGAGGTTAAAAGGTGAAATTTGCGCCCCCTTCTGGTCTAGGCAAGAGAGACCCGCTTGTTCTCCTCACCCCACTTACGGCCCTGTGACCATGGACACCACCGGAAACTTCCACACTATAAAATGATTTATGATTTACCGCACAGTCCTTTTGTGTACTACACAGAAAGTAGTTTCGCGGCAACTTAAGAAAACTTTCGAAAGGTAGATATGCGCAAAATACCAATGTTTATCAAACACGCTCGAAAGAATAAAAACTGTTGAAGAATTTAAAATACACTGCTCAAAACAATTAGGGGAGCACATGGTTTTAACAAAATTACGCAAAGATGTATACCGATAAGTAACATAAAATGAATCATCCATAATTTAAAGCCTAGCAGGAAACGGAAGAAGAAAACTTCATATGCAAATCAAAGTTCATGATGTCAAAAACCAGAAAAAGGAGATAAGGGCAGAAATCGGGATGTTGCAGAAACTTCTGTTTTACTGCCGTAACTGTGAAATTCGATTGCGCAGTATTTTTTTTTGAGACAAGGTGACTTGAGGATGTCTCAACAACGTGATTTACCGGAATCCATGGCATGGCGTGTTATAGGCAGACTGGAATCCAGGCAAACACAACGTAGTGTCGCGGACGCTGTTGGAGTCGCCAGAAGTGTTGTTGCAAGGCTGTGGAATCGATTCCAAGAAACAGGAAATGTTAGACGTCGACCAGGGTAAGGTCGGCCACGCGCCACTACAGCAACTGATGACCGGTATATACGGTTAACAGCCCGTCGAAACAGAACAGAGAATGCTACGCAGCTGCAAAGATGGCTGCTCTTGGCAACAGGACGAAGGGTGTCCAGCCAAACAATACGTAATCGGCTTCATGAGGGAGGGCTCTATGCACGTAGGCCAATGGTCTGCATTCCGTTGACCCCACGCCACCGTGCGGCCCGAAGAAGATGGGCTGCTTAACATCGAGATTGGGAGCAACATGATTGGAGCCAAGTGCTGTTTACAGACGAGTCCCGATTCAGTCTGGAGTGTGACACCCGACGTGTTCTGGTATGGAGGGACAGGGGCACTCGAAATAACCCCGCATTCGTTCGTGAAAGGTCACAATACAGACGAGCTGGTTGGATGGTATGGGGTGGAATCAGCATAGGCGGACGTACGGACCTGCATATCATTCGGAATGGCACTTTGACGGCCCGAAGGTATGCAGACGAGATACTGTGACCTCGTGTCATCCCTTACGCTGGAGCCATTGGAGATTCCTTTGTTTTCTAGGATGATAATGCCCGACCGCATAGAGCTCGTCTGGTGGAGAACATGCTTGAAGCTGAAACAATACAGCGTATGGAATGGCCAGCGTGCTCTTCTGACCTGAATCCAATCGAGCATGTTTGGGACATGTTCGGACGACGCGACCAAGGCCGCCTGTTACTGTCCGAGACTTGCAGATTGCACTTATTGAGGAGTGGAACAGTATTCCCCAAAGTCTGATCGATAACCTCATCGCATCCATGGCAAACAGGTGTGCAGCAGTCTTAGCTGTTCGAGGAGACCACACGCCCTATTAAAACTCATGCATCATGTGTAAACAGTACTTTTTTTTATCGTTTACATGTAACCAAATTGTTGCCCTAAATCATCTTTTCATGTTTTTTCCATATTTTCAAAGAATTAAAGCTTAATTTCAAATTTTTTTACGTCTTTTTTCTGTATTACGCATTGATACGCGTGTACTATCCATTGTAAGCCAATACGTGGCTGTCTCGCACGGTTTTCTTCACTTTTTTGCTTGCTCCCCCACTTGTTTTGAGCAGTGTATATAGCAGGGAAGTTTTGGGCGAAATATAAAAAAATATCTTTGTGCAGAAGGCCGCAACTAGATGCTTGGTCAGCCGGGGCAAGCATGCATTTTGGCGCCCCCTCGTAATGTTGAAGGAGAGATTAAAGAGTGAAATTTGCGCCCTGTATAGTACAGCGCCCGGGGCACCAGACCCGCCTGCACCCCCTAGTTGCGGCCCTGTCTTTGTGTATATAAAGTATATATATATATATATATATACTGGTTTTAAATTCTATAAAACAGTATCGTTATAGAGGGGATTTATTGTAGTAGAGGATATCGCTGTATCGATAGTTTAATATTACAACAAAAACGGCGACAAGACCGCAGGAAAAAAATTGCTACCGCAAGGAGTCCCACATCGAGGGGTTAGCGCACCAACTCCCTCGACGAGTATAAAAAAAACAATCCTGCCGTTCGTAATCGGCAATAAATTGTAGGTCCCGGTCTAATTAGCCCTCGTGTGCAGAAAATGACCGTGGTGCGATAAAAATTATCAACGATCAAATGATAGTTTAACATTATACTAGGCAATTCCAAACAAGATTTAAAAAATATCATTGTAAAGGCATTTATTATCGAGTGTCTTCGTAGCGAGGTTTTACTGTATATTCAAACTCCATAGCGTACGTAGGATTTTCTCTTAGGGGGGGGGGGGGGGCACATTCACACACACTCAGCATTTTTTTTTCTTCCCGAAAGAGGTTTCATTTTTTTTACTGCAAAAATAAACCATAATCTCGGCTCGGAGGGGGGGGGGGAATTTTTCGGGGGTGGGGGGACCCGTGAAAAATCTTGACCTGGGGGCAAGGCACTAGTAAGTGAGGGCCATGATTCCAGAACCCCTGCCACCTTGGCCACGTCCTTCCACAAAAAGTTGCGGGAACCCTCAGATATGAGCTAATTCTTGGAAAAAGAACAGGTAGAGTTATCTATTATTCTACCTATTGGTGGAATAACTATGATCAAATAAAAATTGGAGCAAGAAAAAAAAAAGTTGTGGATCAGGAGACGGCCAATTTGACCAAACTTTTTTCGTTTGGTTCAATGAAATTAACGTTATTCACAATGAAATTACTTTCAAAAACGGGACATTTCTGTTAAAAGCGGGACGTAAGGCCATGGTATATATTGAAACTAAATGTTGGTTGCACAGACTTCCGCCTTCCCTGTGGACGTAAGTGCTCCGCGATGAACGTTCCGCCTGAAAAGTGCTTCATGACTTAAAAAAAACTTTCTTACTTGATAGCCACGCGCATGCGCATTTTGACTGTTCAGAGACGCTTCTGATTTGATCAAGTGGTGGTTGCGGTCGTAAAGAACGTGAAAGTAAACAAATAGATGTTAGGGGGCGGTTCAACTTCAAATCTACCCGCCGGTTTACTCTCATGCGCTTGGCTTGATTAGTATTTTTTTTTTTGAGAATGCTCTACATTTAAAATAAAACCGCTTGAAAAATTGCCGTTTTTCTTACTAAAATAGAGTCATTTTGTAAAATTTAATTATAATTCTTGATAAAGAATGGCTTCAACGCATAACGATTTAGCCTCAGCCATCAAAGAATGGGAATCTTTAGATGCTGATTTTATCGAACTTCAGGTTCGTAAATTTTATACTATGTAATGTATACTGTATAAGTCTTTGGTTATATTTAACGAAATATTACAAATAAAAATTAAACTGCTGGTGACAGTGGTAATTAAAACAAAAGTAATAACTGAATAAAAGAAAACTCCAGGGTAGTTTGACAGTTGTAATAACTTTTTTACTTGATGTTTCGGAATTTGTTGATTTTCGACTAAATCTTTTTTTTTTTTTTAAGTAAGTATGTTAGAGAAAATTGTCATTTAGTTGTTGATACTAAGTCCGAGGAAATTCATTCCAGGGACTTACATACAGTAAAACCTTTGAGGGAACAGTTATAGTATTATCCTTTTTAAGCAAGAAAAATGTCTAAAAATCTGTTCCTTAATCTCAATCCCTTATTTATTCCAAGTATGTTATGTTTGTTTTTAACGTTTATCCTCAGGATTGGTTGGGGATTTTGCTCTTTGGTGAGAAAAATGTCCAAAAGCATCCACTTTTGCAATTTTTTTTGCTTAACTCAATGAATTACTTTGTGTTTGAAAATTCTTAATGTTGTTATTAAGCATATAATATATAAAGGTTTTTTCTCCAGTTACTTTCAGTATGCTTAATTAGGAAGTTATTTTGCAAAAACTGTTATAAAAATTAGGTGAATATAATGTATTTAATAAAGCATAAATGATGCAGATTAATTAGCAATGATGGGTGATTATAACCAAAGTTCTGATTTCAAAACACTTTAAAAAAAGAGCCATCGTCAGAATGACTTCAAAATTTACATGAATATTATTATTCCTCAAGCAATGGAATTTTAAATGGCAAAGGAGGAAAAACTATTTAAAAATGTCAATCTAACACGTAGAAAATTTGCTCGCAGAATGAAAATAATAGCCAGTCAGGGCAAAATGGTAACTTAATTAGCATTGCACGATTTCATAATTCAAGGAAACATTACAAAAATGAAGTAATTGAACAAATAAAACTACAACTTAACAAATGTTAAATGTTGTCCACTGTGTTCTGGCTATGAGGTGAAAGCACAAAAATGCTTGTTCAACAACAGATCAGAGTATGCCATGGTCATGATGTCACCAGAGTTTACGATTCGACCACTGTTCATAACATTTTGAGGTATCCCCCACAGCCAGAAGTTGCAAGGGTTAAGGTCAGGTGAACTGACGGCCAGGTGTCATGTCATCCTGTTATTGTCAAAATGGTTCTTCAGCAGCTGCTTTGCTGATATTGCAATGTGCATCATGATAAAAGTTGTATCCACACACTGCTGAAGTGCCAAAATTATGTGGTTACATAAAATAGTATTATCCTACTGGTCAAGTACAGCATCATCTACTTGCACATTTTGCACTTTATTTTCTTTTGCCAAAGAAATTTTCATTGCTTCAGGAGTATCCATGTAAATTTTCAAGCCATTCTGACCAGTAGTTCTTATTGTATAATTTTGGAATCAAAACTTTAAATTATGATCACCTTGTTTATAGCTGATTATTTTTCGTAAATCTGTTACTACTACACAGTAGAACCTTGATTAACTCGGCCTAATGGTGAAAGTATAAAAAAACTTATTGAATATTAAGACTGGGTGATATACAGTTAAAGGCTTATATCCCGAGAGGGACAGAGCCTGGGTCGTGTCTGGTTTGTAGGGGTGATATACAGTATGAGATGTGCTACTTATTATGGGAAAGAAAATGAAAATGTCTGAGGTAAAATGTAGCTACTATAGTACACTGGTCTTTGCCCTTTAGAGACAGCTGGTGTCTTTATGGGATTATAACACCACCTGTGTGTGCCCCTAGCATGATGGTGTCACTACTGTTGCTGCGTCTTTGTGAGGGAAAAAACCCTGTGAGATAATGCGGCACTACATTTAGATGTGTAATGCAATCCTTATTCATGAATTTGTGAAAGATAGAGCATCAGAATGTAGCCAAAAGTTGGAAAATGTGGTAAGAATGAGAAATTTTGGCTTCTGTATATCACTTTAAATAACTGATACTTTATATGAAAAAAATATGTACATTCAGGTCACTTTTGAGACTTTTTTGGAAAAAAAACACTTATACAACCTTATATACCATTTAAAGATATACCATCAGAATGTCCCCAAGAATATAAAATGTGGTATGAATGAAAAATTTTTTGGCTAATAATGAACAAATATATTTTTCTAGGAAAAAAATTATATTTAGACAACTTTTATTTGATTTTTGAAAAAACCACTTGGTTTAAACCAAATAACCCTTCTTTTGACTTTTTCAGGGCAGTGACCCTCTTTGATGTTGGCAGATATGCTGATATAAATTCCAAACATTTCATGCTACTCTCAGCCTGTAAATTAGCAATAACACGAATAAAATTTTAGCCAATAATAATTTTTTATTTGCAATGGCAGCCTGGCGCAAGGGATTTGTTCAGCCCTGTAATACAACCATTCCTCCTGATATATAAATATTCTCTAGAATATAAATAAACACTCGGGCTCTCTTTGTAATACAACGGTCAAAGAAAAAAGTCTTTTCAGAAGGTTCAATGGAAACATGATTAGGCAATAGTATGTAAAATATTAATAAAAATGGAAATATATGATTGTTCAACCTGATAAAACAAATTCAAAATGAGATATTTTAAAACAAAAAAAATTACATGCTGTGAAAGTGGTAGTATATATACGATACAACATACAAACAAACAAAAATAAGCTCTAAAATGCTAATAGATTTGATTCCAATGCTCTCTTTATTTACCAAAGCCTATTACTTACTACTACTAAACCACGCATACACCTCGTTCATATTCCTCTAGTGGAACTTCTAGCGAATCGGTGCGTGTATGTGGTGTGGATCTAATGTAAAGTTTGTTTCTGTGTAATGCCGGTTTTGTGTAGTGCTACCATCTGTCATCAATTTTTCTAACTGTGAACGAAATGTAATGATTGAATAATTCTACCATTGTGGTCCTGTTGCTGTCTGTGGCGAGACTTTTTAACAGGAAAATCAGCTTGCATTTGCACCTCTAAGTTGGAAACCACAGAACACCAACTTCAGCCAACTACCACTGTGGCAGCAGTGGGGTTCGAACCCAGGTCATCATACTGTTACCTGTAAGGAATTATGTAATAGCTGATAGACAAAAAATGCTCGCAGAAGAAAATGGCAATCATTGTTGACAGGGAAGAAAGCGTCAACTTGCTAGAAAGGTAATCGCCAAAGAAAAAAAGGATTATATATACTATAGCTGTTCTGAGATTGAAATATTGTTCTGTTTTTATATATACACTGCTGGCCACCCAAATTGCAACACCAAGAAAGACGAGATATCGCAACAATATTTATTTTGTAGATAACATGTTGACCAAGCATCAAATGATTAAATTTATAGACTTCTGTGAAGTGTGGTTCCTGCCAAAATCAGTAGCCAGAGTAGCCGCCATTGTTGGAGATCACCGCTGTCACACGCCTCGGCATTGATTCAAAGAGACTTTGGATGTGTTCTTGGGGTACAGCAGACCAAGCAGCTTCCACGCGTTGCCAAAGTTGATCTGGTGTGGCAGCTGGGGATGTAATCTGGGTCAATCGTTGAGCAACCATGGACCACATGTTTTCTATCGGCGAAAGATCCGGAGAGCGAGCTGGCCAGGGAAGCAATTCAATCTGGCGATTGACGAAGAACCTTTGGACAATGCGTGCCACATGTGGTCGCGCATTATCCTGTTGAAATATGGCTGTGGGCAAGCCCTGAAGGTAAGGAAAGACAACTGGCTCCAACACCTCGGAGATGTAGCGCTGGCTTTTTAAAGTACCGGCAATGCGTACTAGAGGAGTGCGAGAGTGATATCCAATACCGTCCCATACCATAATACCCGGTGCAGGACCAGTGTGGCGGTGCATAACGCAGCTGGTCAGCATCCTCTCTCCACGGTGTCTCCAGACTCGAATCCGACCATCGTGGTGTTGCAGACAGAAGCATGACTCGTCAGTAAAGACAATTTCATTCCATTGCGCCGTCCACATCCTTCTTTCATCGCACCATTGGCGGCGGAGACGTCTGTGGTTCTGCGTCAAGGGTAGACGAAGCAATGGACGTCTTGCGGACAGACCACTCTGCTGTAAACTGCGTCGAATGGTACGCGCAGACATTGGATAATGCGGTACAGACTGAATGTGCTGTGCTATGGCGATCCGTCACTGCCATACGCACAATACGCCTGTCATCACGTGAAGTGGTGCACTGAGGTGGATGCGATCGAACACGTCGGTCCGTCGTACCCTCCTGCATCCAACGATCACATATCTGCATTACAGTTGTTTGGTTTCGTCCAACAAGACTACTGATTTCCCTGAGAGATAATCCACAATCTCGGTATGCCACTATCCTTTTTCTGTCGAACTCGGATACTTGATCAAAAGATGATCGCTGTTTTCTACGAGGCATAATTGATCGTTTTTTGGAAAAAAACCACAAGAAAAACACAATTGCCGTACTTCAAATCGTCGAAATCTCCAAGCCTTAAATAGCGCTTTGAAGTGGCGCCACAGGCGCGCGTGATGTGCGTCTGCGCTGAAATTCTAATCATTTGCATATCTCACCTCCGCTAATGCATGTTGTAAATTTCATATTATTTGCATGCTTCCTTCAGGGTGTTGCATTTACGGTGGCCAGCAGTGTATATATATATAGACCAAATGAGAACCCATATTATAAAATGTAACTTTTTAGAGTAAAATAGGATTTCTGGGTTATAAATAAAAACCATGATTCCAGAATAAAAATTCTGAGTTATAAATAAATATTATTGAGCTGATTGAAAACATGATTCGAGAATAGAAACACTGGTACTTTCTTACAAAAAATACAATGGTAGTAATATAATACAACTGTAATAATGATAAAACCGTCAATCTGGACCTTTTGGAATAGAAACTTTAATCCTTAAAACTCAAGGTATAGCAGCTACTATGCAAAAAAGTAATTAAAAAACTGATGTATGAAATGTACAACCTGAAAGAAAACAAGTTTGAAACGAAATATTGAGATGAGAAAAACAAAAGTTACACTGTATAAATGGTATAAGAAGATTTAAAAAAAACCAAAACATCTAACGGATTCAAACGACCCGCTCTTCAACATAGTCTATTATTACTATCGACCACTAGAGGTGACTTCACCTTAAGACTGTGATAAAACAGAGTAACAGTAAAAAGAAAAATGGCAAACCTAAAAGCCCAAGAAAGTAGTAGTAACCAACAGAAGAAAATGGCCGACCAAGAAGAAAAGTGCAGACTGGCTAAAAAAGGAAATTGCCAAAATAAGTGGCCAAACAGAAAAGTGGTTTTGCTATAGCTGTTCCAGTTACGAATAACTTCACTTAAAAGTGTCTTTTAAGAGCCGTTGTGGGGTCAAGTGCAGTGATAGAATAATGCAATTTTGCAATGGAGGGGGGCATTTGGTTGGAAGATGCAACAGAGAGAGGAGGGATATGGGATACACCCAAAGAATTTCTTTTTTGCTCTCTAGAGGGGGGGGGGGCAACATTCCCCCACACATTATCTTCTGTTTTAGTACAGTATGTACTGAGCTTCTTTCACGTGACTGATGTTTGATATGAGCCAATAGTGAAGAGATGTAAAAATGTCAGAGCTTTGCAACATATACCAAAGCCACTTAAATAAAGACTAGTCTAGAGCAGGGTTTGACAAATTGGAAAAAAAATTAGGCACCGGCAAAATTTGCTAGGAGCCAAACTTTTTTTTGAGAAAAACAGTCAAAGTAATGTTTTTAGGCTTTTCTATGTTTTAGTGACTTCTCCCTCTCCTTTAGTCACCATGGGGACCTGGTATCTGAGATTTATCATGCCCTGGTCTATAGAGAGTATCTAACAGGCAATGCATATGTGTGTTGCAAGTCAGGTTTAACCCTTAACTGGCTTAATGGGGTCATTTTGACCCCACGCATTTTTCATCTTGTCACCCCTTGAGAAAGAAATGCATCTGGACCTTATTTTCAGTACCTTTCAAGCTAGTTGTTTACATGTGTTTGACAAATTTATGATGTTATTCTACTTTTTTTTTCCTCTATATCATTTATCGAAGTTTCTGTGGAGTCAAAATGACCCCACTACGCCACTTGCATAAGTATTTTTTTGTCTGACGGCTGGAGTGGTCAGATCGAAATGGCATTTCGGAAGAGTGCCAGTTTTCTCTATAACAGTTTCAAATTAATGGTGAAACATTGAATGTCTGAGGTGAGCATGAGGATAGTGGTGTTAATGAATTGTACGTAAAATTTTTGTGATCAACATGTCATGGTGGTGTTTGCAAGTACTGTGTTTCCGACTTAGAATAAGACTAATTTTGGTGCGTGTGAAAATATTAATTTAATATGTAAATTTTATTTTCTGAGTATATAAATCATATCTGTTCATTTTTTAATCATGAAAATTGCATTAAAAAATTTTTCAAAATTTATGTATCCCTCCATTTCTTTTGAATGTGTCATAGTAAAAGATAATTTTTGAGAAAATAATAAAAGAAATTTGAAAAATTATTTATGGTATTAATTGACATACATATCGTGTAAAAGACCCATTTCTTTTATGAAATTTTCTTTCGTTGATTTTTAAAATGCATTAATACTTGCTGGAGTCAAAATGGCAACAGAACACCATTGAGGATTAACATGGGAGGTCAGACCTCAAGTGATCACAACTGAGCCAATGGTTCTTCTCTTACTGTGGGCAGGTTTGGATGCTGGGGCTCAAGGCCATAGCAGAGGGACTTGGGGGGGGGGGGTCTGGTCCCCCCCTTCTGATATCTGAAAAAATGGCCAAAAAAGGGGAAAAAGATGGCCAAATCTATTGTTCTATCACTGGTCCCCCCTCCCCCTGAAATAAAAGTGGTTCCCCCACCGAACGAAATTTCTGGCTACAGGCCTGCTGGGCAGTGCCATTTTTGATTTTTTAATAAAAGGCTAAATTTAAAATACATATATTGCATGAATTATCCATATTAATGAAAACCTTCAATAATTTAGGGGCCATTTCAGGCAGAGATTATAGTGTTATTTGCAGGAACCCCCCCCCCCTTCAGAAGAAAAAAGTTTTGAAAACCCTCCCCTCGAGAAAATATTCTTCATACGCCTATGGAAATGAGTCTGTGGTGTGCCGACACCCTCAGTTCATTTTTCACTCATTAGATGACATTGCCATAGCACAGTGTACTTCCATCCTCACAGCACATATTTTTTCTTTTTTCTATATAAAATGTACAACGACTGCACGATTTATTATTGTTTTCATTGTCTTGACATGCCAGAGTCAATGCACGTCCGTATCTCGTGTCGCGGAATGATTATCATTGTTATAATTTTATAAATATGTTGAATCTAATTAAAAATTAAATTTATCCTTCTAATTATCCCGGAGTCGCAGATACTTACTTACAATGGTGACCCTCTCCATGTTTTGCATGTGACAAGTTTCGACATCGTGCAGAGGCTGCTGCGGTGCCACAGCGTCGCCTTCACATCCATCCAAAGACATCCGTTAATCGTGAACTTTAATTTTTCTCTTCACGTTGCAAAACTTAAGTTGAACTTCTGAAAGGAAGCCATCCGTGTTTATTCTATATTATTTTCTTCTATGCATAGATCATGTCATCTCTCTCAACCATGTATCAGGCCGACGACCAAAATTTGTCTATAACAGCGACACAAATCTCCGGTGTAGCAGTAAATCCCTCTCCATTCTCGAAACTGAATCCAACTCTGTGGTTTACTCACTACTAAATTCTATCACATTGTTTCTCTTGGTTGTGGAGTCTGACATTCTCGCATTGGCTAGCGATCTCATTTTTAACCCCCCCCCCCCAACTGAGAACAAGTAAGAGGCTCTAAAAAAAGACTTGACCACCTACTCTCGCAAAGCGAAGCCTTGTGAATTCGCACGCTGTTACAAGGACTGAAACTGGGTGACGAGTGCCCATCACAGCTTCTAACATGTATTTGTGCATTAGCTGGGAGTAGTTTGGGAGAACACCTCTCCTGAAATCACTGTTGCTGATTAGACTGCCAAGTACAACTCTGTGTCCTTGCTGCATTAGGAGGTAACCTCAACCAGCTTGCAGCCGTCGCTGACAAAATTTGCGACCTGGCCCTTTCAGCGCAGGTCACTGCTATACAGGTGCCATCACAACAATCGGAACTGGAGAGACAAGTGGCACAACTTACCTAGCAGGTGAGCAAGCTAACGGCTGTCGTCCATGCATCTTGCAGCTACGAGCTTATTCCCCAGTTCTGCCAAAGGAGCAGCTCAGGACAGCATTAGTACAAAGAGCCAGAGGACGGTGTGTGTTTTTACCATACAAACTTTGGTTTGAGAACCAAGAAATGTAACTTTCCATGTGCTTACTGAGTCCAGCCGGAAAACTGAAACAGTGATCGCTAAATGGTCACAACAGCGATCGTTATATCGCTGAAGAATTGTTTTGGCCAACCAGCCTTAGAGAACAAAATTTTTCATAGACATGAGTGCCGATAATTTGGTGCTCTCAAAGAACTTTGTACCTCAAGTTAAAACACCAGTGGACTTGCCTCTATGTGCTGCAAACAGTACAAAAATACTAACTTTTAGCAGCAAAAGACTTACCCTCGACCTAAAACTATGCCGCCCCTTTACATTCATCATAGCAAACATACAACCTATCGTCAGGATCGACTTCCTCTAACACTTCAACCTGTTGGTTGATGTGAAGAACTCTCATCTCATTGATAGTAACACTAACCTGACTTCCTCTGGCAAACCACTTAGCTCACACTTGTTGTCAACCACCATCAGTCTCCTTTTTGGTGATTCTCGGTTCCATGAAGTTCTCACGAAGTTTCCGGAGATAACCCCAATCCGTTTCAAGTTGCCAACAAAGCAGAACTTTCAACAGTATATCATCACATCAAAACTAAAGGACAACCTGTCTTTTGCAATCCAAGGCACCTGTCACCTGAGTTGCTAACGATAGCTAAAAAATAATTCAAATTTTTGATGTCAGCTGGAAAAATTTGCCAATCAAAATTGCCTTTTGCAAGTCTTCTGCATATGGTTCGCAAAGCCAATGGCAAACGGTCTCCATGTGAAGACTACCGTCTCTTGAATTTTATCACTGTGCCCGACCGTTATCCAGTGCCACATCTGCAAGACTGTACTCAAGCATTTCATGGCAAGACGATCTTCTCAACTCTGTATTTCACCCATGAATATCATCAAATCTCAGTGAATCCAGAAAACGTCCCAAAAACAGCAGTCACTATTCCTTTTGGGCTGTTTGAATATACTTGCATGCCATTTGTCCTCCGCAATGCCAGCCAAAGCTTCCAACGATTCATGTACCAAATCCTTTCTGGTCTTGACTTCTGCGTCCCATACTTTGACGATCTCCTGATAGCATCAACTATTAACGAAGAACAGTCTTCTCCTGATTGAAGCACCGTGGTCTTCAGCTCAACCAATCAAAATATGTACTCTGAAGAAGTGAAGTTCCTAGGATGCCTTATTACTTTGGAGTGAAACCTCTTCCAGAGAAAGTCCAGGTTATTCGAGACTTCCCAAAACCTAAGACAGTCAATGAACTCAGGCATTTTCTGGCCATGCTCAACTTCTACTGACGTTTCCTTTTGCAAGCTGCACACACCCAAGCACCACCAAATGAGTTTTTCAAAAATTCCAAGAATTACAAACGACCTATTCCTTGGACAGACTCTGCTGTTGCAGCATTCAAGAAATCTAAATCAGATTTGGCCAATGCTGCTGTTCTAGCATATCACTCTCCCAATCATAAGCTGTCAGTTACAGTCGATGCATCTGACGTTGCCCTAGGTGCTGTTCTTCAGTCACACTCTAATTCTGGTTTATAACCCTTGGCCTTCTCTCGCAAACTGAAGCCTGCCGAGTGTAACTACTCTACCTATGACAGCTTCTGGGTATCTATTCAGCAGTTCAACATTTTCGCCACTACCTGGAAGGCACCAACTTCATAATCTTCACAGACCACTGTCCCCTGGTGTATGTCTTTCAGAAGAATCCTAATTCCTGCTCTTCTCACCAACTTCGGCACCTGGACTACATTGGCCAGTTCAGCACTGACATCTGACACATTTCTGGCTCCAGCAATGTAGTCGCTGACACTGTCCCGCATCAACCTCCAATGCCCGAACTACACTGAACTTTCTACAGCTCAGGCAGAAGATAAAGAGCTTCAAAACCTGTGTGTGATGAAGACAGACTCCCAGCTGCAGTGGAAATCACTCTGACACCCTCTACTCATGTTATCTGCGACACAAGCACTGGAAGCAGAGATGCCGCTGTACTCTAATTTTGAGTGAAAGTCCTTTTTGAGTGAAAGTGGGTCCCGCTCAAAAAAATTCATCTTGAAAAAAAATTATGCCCTCTCCCCCCATAATTCACTGGTATCTCTGAGTTTCTTCCAGCATGCCCCAGATCTTTGATCACCTACTTATATTTCTTTGTTGAGACTGAGCGGTGAGCCCTGTTCTGGGTAGTAGAAGGTATCTGTGAATCGAGTAATTCATTTCTAATAACATGTTCTAGCCAAAGGTTTATTTACTTTCATTGTCTACTAGTAGGAAAAGCTTGCAAAGAAGCTCACTAGCACTGAGAATTTAACGTATGAAATTCCGCACATGTAATCTAAAAAATATATACAGTTGATCCCGCTTATATATCGTTCCTCTCATTTAGAAAGTTTTTCCACTAAGTAAAACTTATTTTCATGGTCCTAACAATAAGTAATTCTCATTAAGATTTCCTGTTTAATGTGTTTTCCAGTTTACAATGTTTTTTATGATGGTTTTTTGAAAAACGTTATGAGCAGTGGACGATCGGGGATCGTTTTATTTTTGTTTTCTTCCTTTTTATCGTTATTCTCATTATTACTGTTTTGTAAGATGGCAACAGTTACGTTCAAAACATCGTGGTAACAAGTCGCACATGTATGTAGCTCGCATGCTTTATATTTGAAGAAATTAAATCTAATTCTAAAAAGTCGTCTCATAATTCCGAACAAGCGACTGCGAAGCAAGCCCCAAAGAAATCAGCAGGTGCATATTGTGAAGCGCCATGAAAAATGGTCCGTCGAGAAGCCGGAGGTTCTTCGTGTGTACTTGTTTCGATTTGGAAGCCGGACAGCTCGGTGATAGGAAAGGAAACTTAGTCAACCAAAATAAGCGAGTGTTATCGGTGAGTGAACTCAACTCTTTTCCGTGGCGTTTCTGTTTGAATTAAATCATTCTCCAATATGCCGAAATCAAAATCTAGTGATATGCTCTCAGAATTCAAGCTCTGGACGAAGGAAATTCGAACGGCGGAGGAAGAGGTGTCAGCCATTTTAGAATCCAATGACGTGTATTTGCTACGGGAATTCAAGCGCGAGCTAAAAAACTTAAATCAGAATCTAGAGAGGTGCTACCGCGATATCGCGAAATCGAATGAATCACTCGGTGAAGTGGAGTATGACGGCTACGTAGAGCTGAGACGAAAAATTCGCGAGATGACAAGTTCGGTGTCGATGGCTGAAGATAGTTTCAGCCAGCCCAGTGAAAAATCTCAGTCGAAGGACAATAATCTCAAGCTGCCAACGTTCGAGTTACCGGAGTTCAAGGGCGAGTTCGGAGGTTGGCTGAGCTTCAAGGAAATCTTTGAGGGTTCTATAGGCAACAACCCGAATTTATCAGATATCCAGAAGTTCCAGTATCTGAAGGCGGTCCTGAAAGGTGAAGCGGCGAGATTAGTGTCGGGATTTGCGATTATGAGTGCGAGTTATTCTCAAGCGTGGGATTCTTTGAAGTCGAGATATGACAACAAGCGTGAACTCGCGTATGCACAGTGCGCCAAGATCTTCCAGCTGAAACAAGTGAAAATCGTGAATTCAAGAAACATCTTGGAACTGCTGGACACGGCGAACGAGGCAATACGAAATCTACAGTGCTTGGGACTTGAAGTAAGTGGTCTCTCGAATGTACTGTTGGTGTACTTTCTAAAACAAAAATTGGATGATAATCTAATCAAGCAGTGGGAACTAAGTCAAGGTCAAGATTATCCCGAGTATGATGAATTCATAGCTTTCCTTGAAAAACAGGCCAGGTGTCTAAAGTCTGTACAAGATGGTCCCAGACCAAGGGAAGAGTCGAAAGGCAATTCTAGACTTGCTTTTTCCTGTGCTACTCGTAAACAAGCTAATGTGTTGTGTATAGTGTGTAAACAAGATCATAAGCTCAGTGATTGTAGCAAATTTAAATCCATGACATTCAACGACAGGTGGATTTTCGTGAAGTCAAATAAGCTATGCTTCAATTGCTTGAGGAATAATCACTCATCTGCAAAATGTTTGTTTACAACCCGCTGCCAGTGTTGTAAAGGAAAGCACCATACTCTCTTGCATGAATTCAAGGTACAGCCTCCTGTCGTCACACCTACGAGTGAAGAAGCAGCCGTGTCGAGCACTTTCAATGTTTCCAGAGCAAAATCAAGTCAAGTACTGTTGTCTACAGCACTCATAAATGTCCGCGGGTGCCGGGATGATTATGTAAAATGTCGAGCACTCCTGGATAGTGGCTCCCAAACATCTCTCATAACCAAGGACTGTTGCAAGAAAGTAGGAATGATATTCAAAAAATCTAAGCATTCGATTCTAGGGGTCAGTGATGAAATATGTGACGTTTCGACAGCACAAGTGAATCTGAAGTTCATCGCAAGTTGCGGCAAGGGTCAAATCCATACAACAACAGCATTAGTTGTCGAAAAACTGTCTTCAAAAATCCCCAACTTCGAGATATCCGTTCCTGAGGGAATATTCGGTGACATTCAACTAGCCGATCCTGAATTCTACAAGTCGAGGCCGATCGATATAATTCTAGGTGCAGATGTTTTCTTCGATATTCTGGAGCCGGAACGACTCTCAATGCCTGGAGCTCCACTTGCAGTGAGGACAAAACTGGGATGGATACTGACTGGAAGGGTGCCGGCTAAGGGGACACGGCAAGGACTCGAAATTAGCTGCACTCAGACTCAGTGTTGTAGTGCCAGTGTGGACGAGATTCTCAACCGGTTCTGGGAACTGGAAGCGATTCCCGCCGAAAGAGAAGAATTGTCAGATGAAATGATGTGCCAGGAAATTTACTCTACAGATGTCAAGAGAAGTGATTCGGGACGGTATGTAGTGAGTCTGCCATTCAAATCTACAACTGCTGAGTTGGGAGAATCTAGATCCATAGCAGTCAAACGATTCAAGACACTGGAGAGACGTTTGTCAAGCCAACCCGAACTCAAAAAGAAATACGTGGACTTCATGAACGAGTACCAAGAACTGGGTCATATGGAGCTCATTCCAGAATCAAGCGTGAGTACTCATTGCACTGACCATTTCTATATGCCGCATCATGGTGTCCTGAGAGAGCAGAGCAGCACGACTAAACTGAGGGTGGTGTTCGATGCCTCGTGCAAGACGTCATCAGGTATCTCACTAAATCAAATTCTGCATTCTGGTCCGAGACTCCAGGAAGATATCTTTGATGTTCTTATATGATTCAGATCGCATGCTGTTGCACTCACCGTCGACATAGAAAAGATGTTTCGACAGATTCTCGTTCAGAGGAATCACTCCGAGTTTCAACGCATAGTGTGGAGAAACGATCCAAGTGAGGAGTTGAAGGACTATAGACTGACTACAGTTACTTATGGCACAACCTGTGCTCCGTTCTTGGCCATTCGAACAATTCAGCAGCTGATTCAAGATGAAGAGCAACAATTCCCAGATGTTTCAAGGATTGCATCGAAGGATTTCTACGTCGACGATTTGCTGACCGGTGCTGCAACCATCAGTGAAGCAAGGATGTTGATGAACAAAATGATAAAACTCATGCAAAGGGGAGGCTTCCAGTTGAGGAAGTGGAACTCTAACATCAATGCGGTTATGAATGACCTTCCCCCGGAACTTCAAGGTTCTACAAATCTGGTTCAATTCGAAAAAACTCCGTTCACAAAAATTCTGGGAATTCTATGGAATACATGTATAGATACCTTCAGTGTTCAAGTTGATGAAACTTCCACAGAAATCCAAACAAAAACACAGCTCCTATCCCAGATTGCTAAGGTTTATGATCCTCTGGGTTTTTTGAGTCCAACCACCGTGATCCTAAAAATTCTGATGCAAGGTCTGTGGAAGGATCATAGGGGTTGGGATGAACCCTTTGATGCCTCATGTCTTGTCGGATGGAGAAAAATTAGTAAGGAGTTTTCTCTCCTGAAGGACATTTCTGTTCCCAGATTTCTTATGGGGAGTACAAGGACTGTCAGAAGTATGGATATTCATGGATTTTGTGATGCATCATGTAAGGCATATTCTGCAGTTTGTTACCTTCGCACTGAGTTTACAGATGATGAAGTGAATGTAGCCTTGATATGTGCAAAGACAAAGGTTGCCCCATTGAAATCTACAACCATACCACGTCTGGAACTGTGTGGAGCAGTATTGCTGGCTAAACTATCCGAACGAGTGAATGGAGCTTTGAATTTGAAAATCAACAACACAATTCTGTGGGCTGACTCGAAGGTTGTACTTCATTGGATAAAATCCGATCCCACTAGGTGGAGCACATTCATCGCGAATCAAGTGAAACAGATTCACGTATCAAGTGATCCAAATCAATGGCATCACGTTCCCGGCAAGGAGAACCCAGCTGATTGTGCCTCCAGGGGGTTACCACCTTCACAGCTGAGAGAAAATTTCTTGTGGTGGAGAGGACCAGATTGGTTAAGTGAAAGTGGCTTGGTGATACCATCCAATTCCGACCCTTCAGACCAGTTGATGGAGGATGAATCGGAATTAAAGAAGTCGGTGAATGCAACCCAATCTCACGAAATCGTGGAAGAATGGAGTTTGATCAGCAAGTATTCATCGTTTGTTAAACTTCAACGTGTTGCTGCTTGGAGTCTTCGTTTCATCCACAATTGTAAATCCAAGAACAAAATCGTTGGTTCACTAAGTGCTGTTGAATTAAATGATGCTACTCTAGCATTAGTTCGGATCGTGCAGAACTCAGAGTTCAAGGATGAACACAGTTTTCTTGATAAGGGAAATCCCCTTCCACCCACAAACAAATTCTTGTCACTAAGTCCATTCATCGATTCAAGGGGTTTGATACGAGTGGGTGGTAGATTGAAACATTCGGATCTTAGTACAAGTGTCAAGCATCCATTGCTCCTGCCTAAAAATCATCATCTGACATCCCTGGTAGTGGAGCATTTCCATCTCAAATACCTTCATGCTGGAGCTGAACTGGTTCTCTCAATGATTCGACAGCAATTCTGGATTACGTCGGGTAGAAGCACCGTAAGAAAAATACTCAACAGGTGCGTAACCTGTTACAGATTCAAGGCACGACCTGGGACGTCAATGTTGGGTAATTTACCCGCACACAGGGTCTTGCCCTGCAGACCGTTCCAAAGAACTGGTGTAGACTTTGCCGGACCGATTACAACGAAGCCAATATTGAAGAGGTCGAAGGTTCGACTCAAGTCATACTTAGCGTTGTTCGTATGCTTCACAACAAAGGCCATGCACATTGAAATCGTGTCAGAGCTAAGTACTGCAGCTTTCCTAGCAGCATTTAGAAGATTCATATCCAGAAGAGGGAAGCCCACAGATATGTATTCGGACAATGCAACCAACTTCAAGGGTGCTGCCAATTATTTAAAGGTGCAGTTTGATTTCTGTAAATCTCAAGATGTACAGAAAGTTATCTCTGAAGAAAAAATCAATTGGCACTTCATTCCTCCGTTATCACCTCACTTTGGTGGACTGTGGGAATCCAACATCAAATGTTTAAAGCGTCATCTGTTGAAAACGTGCAAGGGAAGTGCTCTCACTTATGAGGAGTTAACTACTCTGACTGTCCAGATTGAAGCTTGCATGAATTCAAGACCCCTAACTCAACTCGGCCAAGATCCAAACGAGCTGCAAGCTTTGACTCCTGGACATTTTCTCATCGGTACTCCAATGACTGCCGTACCCGAAGGTGATGGTGAAGCATCGGGAAGTCTACAAGCCAAATGGGCCAAGATACAAAAATTGCAAAAGGATTTCTGGAATCGATGGTCCAGGGAATATTTGACCAGTCTTCAACCAAGGATGAAGTGGAAACGTGAAACGTCAAACATAGCAGTCGGCGATCTCGTTATCTTGAAGGAAGACACACCTCCCCTCAAGTGGCACTTGGCTCGAGTGACCCAAGTCTTTCCAGGTGACGACGGAAAGGTCAGAGTTGTGGAAATCAAGACTGTGAATGGTTTATACAAACGTTCCGTGAATCATCTATGTCGTTTGCCAGTCGATTATTGACTGTCACCTTTTTGGGGCGGGAGTATGGACGATCGGGGATCGTTTTATTTTTGTTTTCTTCCTTTTTATTGTTTATTCTCATTATTACTGTTTTGTAAGATGGCAACAGTTACGTTCAAAACATCGTGGTAACAAGTCGCACATGTATGTAGCTCGCATGCTTTATATTTGAAGAAATTAAATCTAATTCTAAAAAGTCGTCTCATAATTCCGAACAAGCGACTGCGAAGCAAGCCCCAAAGAAATCAGCAGGTGCATATTGTGAAGCGCCAAGCAGGATCCACTTTAATTAACAGTTGGATTTGATTTTTGGTTTAATGGCGCAAGGACCAACAAGGTCAAAATGCACCAAAACAAATGACAAATTAAAAATAAGATGAAACTTATTCTTGTCAAGTCCAGAAAGTAAAACTATGCATGATAAAAATGAATGTTGCGTGAAATGCAAAACAATGACATGGATTGTAAATAACTATAATCTATATATAAAATTGATTTTCTGTCTGTGTGTGTGTCTGTTCTCTATACAAATCTACAATTTTAGATCGATTGTCACCAAATTTTTTATATATACCAAATGGGACCCGACTTGAACAATATATATATAATCGTTGCCAGTATATTTATAATAGTTTATGCCTTTATAATGGTTTGCCACTTTTTTCAATCCTCGCAGTAATAAGAGCTTTTTGAATAGACGCCATCATCAGCATCACTTTGAGGGTAAGGCAAAGGATGATCCCCCATAGAAATCGGTGTTAAAATTGCAGATTTTACTGTAGTAAATTCAGTGGGATTTGCCACCGCATCAATAATTTTTAAAATTGTATTGAATTCTTGATTTTTGAAATATTGTGTTCGCTTAGAGATATGAAGCGCAGAAAATTAAATATGAATTATAATTGGCGAAACCTACTTTTGAGTTGGATATCCAGGCAATAACATTGATTTCAACTTTTATTTAAATCTTTTGAAGCATGAAAATTAATGTCTCCGTATTGTCTTTTGATACTCAACTGCATAAATTCGTATAATTTAGGTTGTTTTAAAATTAATTATGGACCTGTAAAAAGTACATAGAAGAAATTCCACAGCATTTTTTGAAGCAGAAACAGGTAGATGGGTAACTTGAAGTTTGGGGGGGGGGGGATACCTAGCGCCCCTTAAAAAAAGGAAAAAAAATATTTTCATTTCTATGTTTCTTTTAAATCTAGATTTGTTTATTTCATGAGCTGCGTAGGAAGTAGCCATATATTGGTTAACGTGGACAGGGTTTGTATGTCCCTCAAAGAAAAAAGAAAGAAAAGGCCTCATATTGAAGAACATCCGGGTAGCGCGGGTGTTATAGCTAGTTTTTTTATAAAAATCAATGGTCCCAGATGAACCCAAAATATGAGATGCATCACAATAATTAACAGTTGGAGGCACACATTTATATATTTACTAATAAATCAATCTATAAATTCCCTTCTGATTGATTTTACATTTCGTTAAAAAAATCTTAGCACTTTCAATATCTTCTGAGGCTGTCTATGTCTTCATACAACAATTTAAACAACAAGTAGTTGGTAGGATTCACTTTGATAAAGTTGACAACCTTGACCGCTTCATCAAGAACATTTTGCAGATTTGGAGGCAATGGTTTAGATGAAGGGATGTGTCTGTGAATATAGCAGTGAGATCATTTCATTTTGGGAGAGAATTCTGCCACGCGTACAAGAAGGCCTGAGTAGACCTTCCGTGGATTTTCCTCCATCTGTGGCGATCCCAATGCATTTTGACCATTGAATTCTTTTCTTCAAAGAAATAATGATTAATTGCTTCAAATAGGTCTAACAGTCATATGACCCCTTCAATGGGTGACAAATAAAATGATTTACTTCGAATTCTCTTTCAAGTACTTAGCAATTACAAGTAGTACAGAATATTGCACAACGTCTGTACTTTTGTCGACTTGGATTGAAAAAAATTCAAAACCTTTGACGTGATTTATGACTGTGTTTTCAACATCGTCTGACATGTCCTGTATTCTTTGAGATGTCGTATTATTTGACACAGGTATTAAACTCATAAGAGCACTTTCCTCTGTAAATATGTATCTGACAGTATCTTTTTACCAATAGTGTGATTTTTTTTTTTCTCCTCATCTCTCAATACGATAGCTAATGTAATAGGAGGTCCCAGTAGCTTTGGCAGAATCACTTTTGGAACATTCAAAATATGTTTTCACGTTCACAGGTGCATGGTATTTCATTTTGGTGTTTCAGTCCGCTTCCGCACAAATCCAGTTTTTAGCCACTGATCCATAGCGCAAATCACGTGAGTAGTAGGTGCTTGGTAGAAAAGTTGACGTAGAAAATTGTGAGTCATAACACGCACACACGCCTACCAATCATGTTACATTACCAATCATGTTATTAGGTCTCTGTTTTGCTTACAAAACTGATCTTCGCAGAGTACTTTTGCTGAACTAGTGTATGACATGTATTTCGACAACTGTGCTAAACTATGGCTAATTTGCAGCCAGTAGCAACTTCAATTTTACATCTCATTCTACATCTTCCACTTCATTTCTCATTCATCCAGCACTGTCAACCTGCACTCATGTTTTCCTCAGAGTTGAATGCATCAAGCCCCACTGACTCCACCTTATGATGGCTTGTATCTAGTTTTGTCTCAAACTGGCAAACTAATCACTCTGGATGTAAATGGTAAGAGATCAACTGTTAGCCTGGATAGAGTAAAACCATGTTTCATGGAAACTACAGAAACCAACTTGGACCTAAACTAACCATTAACTCCAACCATGCCAAATCCTTCGAACATGCCTGTGGAGAGAAAAAAGGACTGTGATGAAAGGAACTTTTTCTCATGTCATTACTCGATCAGGACAAAGTGTCCGGTTCAACTCTAAATACCATGATTGTGTCTAAGCATTGTAATTACCTTAATTTTTCTGTACCTTTAGGGGGGTACCTTAGGGGAGTACACTTTAGGGGGGGGGGGGCGAGTACCTGCGGTGTGCCGATGCCCTCAGTTCATTTTTCACTCATTAGATGGTGTTGCCATACCACAGTGCACTTCCATTCTCACAGCACATATTTTTCCTTTTTTTCTGTACAAAGTGTACAACTCTCGACTGCAGATATATATATAAAATAAAAAATTGACTGTACTACGTATGATAATCATGACCCAACGATCTGAGTAGCAACAATCTATCCGTAGCGATAACACCCACTAAACATCGACTTTGCGCTAAACCTAAAATACCTTGATTTTTATTTATCTATTTATTTGGCTCTCAAGTTCTGAAGAATGGATAAAATTATATGCGGAAAATGTGACATTGATGTCGAATTAAAGGATGGTATAAAATGTATCTCATGCTGGTCATCTTTTCACAACGCTTGTGCTGATCCTGTCCCGAGTGCGCCTATACTTTCAAGCGAAAAAGCAAGATGGAAATGTGCTAATTGTCTGGTGTTGCAGCGGCCGCACGATAATAGGTCTGAGCGTCTATCGAATGTATCTTTGCAGACAGTAAATCCGGATCAAGTGACTCCATGTTCAAGCACCGGATAAAACGAAAGGATCGTTCCCCACGGCAACTTGTGGACTCTAATTTGAAAAAAAAGCAAGCGTTACATGGAAGAGATGAAAAACTTGCAAGAGCAATCAGATGAGGGTTTTGATATGAATAAGGGTATAAGGTTGCTGTTGTCATTACACATGGACTTGATCGAAAACCTGATGAGAATCTAGGAGAATACTGGAAATATACAGTCAAGATTGGAGAAAGTTGAATCTACGATCAGGTGCATGGATGAAAGAATAAAGGCATTAGAAAATTCTCATGTTGATCCAGCAATTGCTGCTGCTGAACCATCAACAAATTATGATAATCTGATGTCTAAGATTGATGATTTGAAGGATCTTTCACAAGACGAGATAACCTGGTGATAACCAAATCATTTACCGTTTCATTTTCCTCCTTGGTAATACTGGAAAAGTATTACCAAGGAGGAAAATGAAATGGTAAATGATTTGGAACTCAAAATTAAGATCTGTGTCGACCGTCTAGGAATAAGTGATATTGTGATGGACAGAGTGCATCGTGTAGGAAGATCAAGAAACAGTTTCCCACATTTGATCATTAGTAAGTTTACTTTCCATGCTCAAAAAACTTTGGTGCTCCAAAACCGATCAAAACTAAAGGGAACAAATATCTGCATCAATGAAGATTTTTGTCATTGTACAAGAACTATTTGATATAAACGGCGGCAATTTGCACAATTAGGATCTAATTTCGTGATCAAGTGTAAAACTTTTCTGTGGTGATCGGCTTTATCGTATGATCATGACAGTGACATTGTCACTCGAATTGAGCAGCCGGGCAGCAGATCTTCTGAATCGAATGCCACAGTGAATGTTCAGCTAGTTTAACATTAGTGAATCCCTTGTAACCAGGAAAGAGGTCGATAATGAAAAATCTAATACAATAAGTAATTTTGATGTGAAATCGCTGATTTTTTACAATGTCGAGGGTCTAAATAACAAAGGTATATTTCCTAATTTTTGGAACAATTTGTTCTCGTATAAAGCATTTTGTTCAGTTGAAACATGGCATTTAAATACCGCTAATATTCCTAAACTAAGTAACAATTTTGATTTTATTAATCAATTTGCAGTCAAACAGTCAACTTTTGGTCGTGCTAGTGGTGGCATTCTGTTTGCATATAATAGAAAATCGTTTACGAATGGGCATGTTCAGAGAAATAGATTTTTTATAATTGAATGTAATTTTATTAATATAGAAAAATGTCTTTTTTTTTCATATTTCCCTCCTGATAAAAATTCAATAAAGTCTACATCATACTCTTTAACATATTAAAATGATCTGTGTGAAGGTTATGTGTATACCATCATAGCTACTGATTCAAATGCCAGAATGTGTGAAAAATTATATTTTCCGTTTGAAAATGCTGAGCGTACAGAGGTTGATTTTTATCGTTCCTCTAAAGATAAGGCGACTAATTTTAGGGGTCATCGATTTTATGATTTTGCTATTGAAAACAATTTTGTTTTACTAAATGGCATGAGCGAATTGGATAGTGAAGGTGAATACTCCTATTTATCATACAATGGTGCTAGCATGATTGACCTTTGCTTTGTCTCTTACCCTGTTTATACAAACGTTTTTTTATGGATTTTGAATTAGGAAAAAACCCAGCATCAAAACCTATGCAGATAATAACAAAATTCATATTTCATACAGTAAATATATAGTAATCTATATAGTAAAGTATTATATTTACTATAAGTAAATATAATAATAATAATAATAATAATAAAGTAAATATAATATTAGTACTATAAAGTATATTTATTATATATAGTAAATCTATTAAACCAAGTACCAGTGCCGTCTTAAAGCGTGGGCCCACCCGGGCACCTCAAGGGAAGAGGGTCCTCACAGGAATCAGAATTGGCTTAAATTTTCAAAAATTCATTAGGTAGGGCCTCTGGAAAATCACTTGGCCTGGGGGCCCATGATGCTCTTAAGACGGCCCTGCCAAGTACCCCCTTTAAAAAATGTGTGTGGAAAGAATCAGGTAAAGAAATTTTCCAGTCCGAGTTGAATTTTTTGATTGAATCACAGGATTCTGATATTGATGCAAACCCTTTTGGAGACCGCTTAATTACAGCAGCAGAAAAAACTGAGATGATTATATGTTTGGGGAACGGTAATTGTAAATCTAACTCTAGATCCTCCTCTCATTATTTGTTTGACAAAGAGTGTTCGTCACTCAGATCTGAATTCTTTGTATACTTAAAAAAACGTAGAACAAATTTCAATGAAATCAACTTGGAAAATTTCAGAAGGCACCGAAATAGATATAAAACATTATTTATGAAGAAAAAACGAATATTTAAGCAGTGTGAGCTCCACTCTTTGCCACACAACAAACAGTGTTGTTTACTGGGAGATTGTCAATAGATTTAGAAACAAAAAAGTAGTAGTTTCACTCTCAATAGTGTCTCATTAGAAAATTGGCAATTGCACTACAAACGTTTATTCTCGCAAAATGCTAATGATGAACAGGATATAAACCTTGACATTTCATCTCATTTAAATCCTGGATTCGATAATATCCTGGATAATGATATCTCGTATATTGAATTATGTAATTCAATAGATAAAACAAAATGGGAAAGCTCATGGGAATGACCTAGTATTGAATGAATTTTTGTGGCACCTGACACGGATACCAAGGGAGATCTTGCTGAAAATCTTCAATGATATTTGTCATTGTGGTGATGTTCCTGAAAAATGGATAGAAGTGATTGTATGCCCTATATACATGAAGGGTGATCCTGCAAAGCCAGAGAATTTTCGTCCTATCTCTTTGACTTCTACAGTCCTTAAACTTTTCATGTCCATTTTAAATACTAGATTAAATACTTGGCTGATTGACCGAACTGCAATTCCTGTGGAACAGGCAGGATTTTGAATTGGATACAGGTGCGATGATCATATTTTTACTCTCAATTATTTAATTCAGAGAAAACTATCTAAACCCAAGGGCCGCTTATATACACTTGTCGTTGACTTCAGGACGTCCTTTGACTCAATCGATCACACAATTCTTTGGCCTGTTCTCAGAAGAGTAAGCATCAGTGAACAGGATTATTCAGGATTATTAAGAATATGTATACTAAAGCTACAGTGCAAGTAAGAACAAGTTTTGGCCTAACTAATAAAATACCAGTAACTTGTGGAATTCTACAGGGTGAAATTCTTTCTCCTAACTTATTCAGTTTATATTTGAATGACTTAATTGAGTCTTTGAATAAATCAGATACCCAACCCCTATGGATCGGACAAGAAACGGCAGTCCACTGTCTCTTTTATGCAGATGATACTGTTATCGCATCCGAAAGTGTGATAGACCTACAAAAGAAAATTCAAATCCTTGAACAATTTTGTTCAAAATATAGGTTAATAGTAAATATTAATAAAACGAAGGTTATGGTGTTTCGAAAGGGTGGAAAGCTTAAGAAAACAGAAAAATGGAACTTCCGGGGAACACCCATCCAAGTGGTGTCATCCTATATTTATTTGGGAACATAGGCGAAGTCTGGGGGGGGGGCACGGTCATTATTGCTGGGCGGGGGGGAAGGGGCACGATGATTTCAATTCATATATACATTAGATCAGTCGACTCCACCTTTGACTCTGGGGGGGGGGCGATGCCCCCCCATATCTCCGCCCATGTTTGGGAATACTGTTTTCTTCCTTCGGAAAATTCTCATTGGCCAAAAAAATATTTATTTCAAAGGCTAAAAATACTATTTCTGCGATTTGGCCAGTTCTCACTGAAACTAAATGTATATCAATTAATGTAGCTCTTAAGTTATTTTCATCTCTTGTGACTTCTGCTCTTTCATATGGCACTTATGGCACTCCGATTTGGGTTACTGAATATATAAACGACTTTGACGTAATTTTAAATATCTTCACAAGAAAACTATTGCACCTCCCGAGGGAAACACTGGGGTCCATTTTAAGATCAGAACTTGGTTTACCAAGAATGTCAGTCCTTTTTAAAAAAACTTTTACTTTGTTTCCTAATACAAATTTTGAAAATGCCATCAGACAGACTACTGAAAATATGTATAGTAGATTTGCTTAAACTGGCGAAAATATCAAATGCTAACAAACGTAATTGGGCAATATCAATCTGGAACATTTTTTATGACTGCGGACTGAATTTTATAAAGTAAATGGTTTGATGAATGATTGTTTGTCACACACATACAAAAAACAACTAACCAAAGGCTGTTTATCGCAATGCTGCTCCCTTGCAGCTTGGAGTTGGCCAAAACTGCACTTTTTACCACATTTTTATTTTAAAATGTCTTCTCAGGAATCATAAGCATGACAAAAACTAGACAACTTAAGACGTGAATGTTCATAAGAGAGTGAGAAAAACTTCAAGGTACTTCTACACTTTAAAAAAAAAACTCTTATTGGTTAAAAGATCTGTGGGAATGATACTTTATACGCTAATTGCACCATGTTTTAATGTCTGGGTACCTTTCAACATAAATAGCTCTAGTCATGGGTATGAAAAAGGGGAAGCCAAGTGCAATAGTACTGGTGCAATGTAGAAAAACCAAAAAAGTGTTTCTCTGATTTAAAGAAGAATGAAGTCTGTCTATGCAATTGCAAAAGTGTAAATACTTCAAAGGTAGAAAAAATGGTGATCCAGACACATCTTCCTTTTTTATACTTTTTTATTTTCAAGGGAGTAGCGGGTGAGCGGAGAAGGTGACGTAGGAGAGAAAAAAAGAGAAATAACAGTATTACAGATCATTGATAGATACACGTCACAACTTGTGAAGATTATAGTACCTCTAAACTCTCGTCATGGAAGCCTTCTATAGGCATGATGCCCTGGGTCCATGCATTGAGATGGTCCAGTTTCTATGGGCAGTTCTGGTGGATTCTGAAAGTCACATTTTTTCCCACCATACTTCACTTGAAAGCTTATTTCTTTACAGCAGAATTTTTTTTTCTTCACAACTCTGTAGCCTCAACTACCTTTCAGAGCTCTGCTTTCACCTCATTTTCACTCGTGCTCCGCCTCCAGAATATCCTATATCCAGAATATATATATATATGGAGATATATATATATATATATATATATATATATATATATATATATATATATATATATATATATATATATATATATATATATATATATATATATATATATATATATATATATATATATATATATATATATATATATATATATATATATATATATATGGAGCCATATATCCCCCAGGTGAAGAATCACTGGTCTTATGCACTTGACCGGATTGCAAGAGGATGGTGGATTCATTTTCATCACAGATCCAGTTATTTCTGCTTTGTAAGAATACTGGTTTGTCTGAGAGGCTGTTGGTATTAAATATTTTTTTATGTGTGCAAAATCAGTTCTTTCACATAATGTAGGTATGCTAATCATATTTTTTGAATCATCATATTCATAAAACTAATTTTTTAGGCTCTCAAAAAGTCCTACTCAAAGTCTGTATCTGAATTGAAAAGCATGGAAGTTAATTGCAAAAAAGGTGTTAAAGATCAATTGACAGGAATTGCTCGAATATTGCAGTCATTAAACTTCAGGTAAACAGAATAAGCACAGTGAGAATGAAATTTTCAATTTGAATTATACATATTTAGTATTTTTCATCTTATATTCATTTTGTTCAAAAATGAATGTTCTAGCTGCCAAATGGATTGTGTACCAACCTTTACTTCCATACAATCTCGGACACAGAGGTTGGTTTTAACCACTTTGATCAAGGACGTAATATTGCTCCCAAATGCCAGTGGAATAAATTCAAACAAGTTTTCTTTCCTCTCGCCTCATCACGAAGCTTTGTTGAAACCCTATAATCTTTTTCCTCTTGGTTTTTGTATAACATGATAGTGAATTTTTTCCACATATGTGATGTATCTTTTTTATAAGAGTGAAAGAGAAAACAGGTAGGGTGAGGGTGAAAGAGATCTACATTGTACCTACATTCTTATTAACTTATCTATTATACTGTTTTACTCTTTCATTTGTTTTTTTTTCTTCCTTTTCTCTTTTACTTTTTTTATTTTTTCTAATGTGCAGCTAGGTTAGGACAAGGTTACCATATTTATTGCGAATTCGTAAAATAGTGAACATCTGAATTTCTTGCCAATCACTTGTAAGCGAAGGGGTTAAATAATTTTTCACAGCACGTTGCTGTTTCAAAAATTCTTCCCACCCTGACATTAGTGCACCAATCTCTTGGCAAGGCATTTAAAAAACTGAATGCTGCCATTCAGTCTGTAATAAACTGTAGGTTTCTGTCTAATTAACCCTCATGAACAGAAAATGACAGTGGTGCAACTAAAATGATCAAATGAACTACTGCTCAGTTTTGAAAATCTGAATATTTCACTCATAATACAAAAAAATTGTAATTTAATTTAAAAATTAAAATTGTGCAACAAAGTTGAATTAGTGAAGTCATTTTTCCACAATTGGAAATTTGTAAGCTTATTCATAGTTTTCGTAATTTTTGGAAATGATTCAAACAATAAATACATAATCTTTTTTCCCCTCTTCTAAAAATAGAGTATAGAAGCATTCTTGCTTGCTTACCTCTGAGGTGTAAGCAAACATACAGGATGCTTAAAAAAGTTCATTTTTTAAGATGTGGAACAACACATTGAAACAATTTTTTTTGTCATAGTGTCTTTTCCATTGTTCTCTACCATTTCATAGAGTTTAGTCAGGGATGACGGTGTAGGAAGACACTTGCCCTTGTATTTCCAGTTATCTATCACTTCCCTAAAATTTAATATCTTGAGATACATTTCATGTGTTATGTCTATGTTTTAGGACGTGGCCAACCAAACTGTAACAGTGTGGCAAGTCATTCTAATAAATGTTCTTAACTGAATCTCCGGCCTCGTACCTTAACGAGACAATACTACAAAAAAGAAGTGAATGTCAATAGAAAGAAGTGAGAAATGAAAGTTTATAGCCAACAATAATTAAACTTTTAAAGGAAGAAATAAAACCAGTATGGCCAATTGAACAGCTCACAAATAAATTATGAAGGATATAGAATTTGAGTGTATGTCCTCTGACAAAAATTACAGTTCATATCTTCTTAGAATGAAGGTGATTATATAAGACTAGCTTCTTTTGTCAGTCGGTTTTGATTTTATTTTTGCTTTGAACTTATTTTAACAATTTATCACATTTTAGAGGAATTTCAAAAAATTTTCTTTATTTACTTTCCTAGAACCTTCCTATTCCTCGAATTAACTGAAGCCTCTCAATGAAAGAATATTCCAAGATTATTCTCTAATTAAAAATTGTCATTGAAAGGTGATTATGTGAAAAATTGTTTTATTTCATGTTTCAGGCAATGAAAACTGAATTATATTTCATAATAAAATAACACAATTTGTGGTTTTTTTTTTATTATTTAAAAGAGAGAAGAATATTCTCTATTGTTTTCCAAATTTTACATTCAGGAGAATATTCTAGCTTCATATCTCTAGATACATGAAGTATCTAATGATTTAACCAAAAAAAGAGACTAAATGAGTGAAATACCACCAAATCTCGATTAGTAAAATATGCAGCAACTGAGGAAAAACGTTGAGTAATCGTTAGACTAATCTGAAATTTTAGTTATGTTGCTGGGAGTAGGGCTCTAACTACGATTTTTTTTTGGGGGGGGGGGGGCAAACATAATTCTGCTGCCCCCACAACTGTAAAATTCAATGGTTTTATCATGGTGGTATTGTTACTTCCTAAAGTTTGCTGCGTGGGGCAGTTGCCCCCCCCCCTTTAGTTCCGGGCCTGGGTGGGAGGGACGTCTGTCAAAACAAGAATGATATTGTATTAGGGGCCGTTCAAGTATTACATAAGCAAATTTTTAGCCATTTTTGACCCCCCTCCCCCCTTGTCAGCAAAATTTCGTCATCAGCTCTGCCCCTCTGAATCCTAACTCATATTTTCATAAAGGGTGGTTGCTGACGTAAGCATTATCCAAACCCGACCTCCCCTCTTGTCAGCAAATCGGAACCCCCCCCCCCGCCTCATCGATGATGACGTAATACTTGAACGGCCCCTTAGTAAAAAATATCAAACTACACTAAAGATAAAAAAATTTACAATGATTATTCTAATACAATCATGCAGTTATTTAGTGATTAATATTAAAAAACCATAGACATACATAGTACTATAATGTTCAAGACCCTATTTTATAACAGAAGAATGAATACAGAAAGAACCTGTTTGTTTCCTTGAACCTGAGAATCATTGCAAGTTAAGCAAATTCTTTATCAAAGGAAAAAGTCATATGATCAAGATCAGGGAAGTAAGCTGGTTGTGGAGGTATCAGAATGTGATGTTATAAAAGGTAATCTGATATCAGGAGGGACCTGTGAGTTGGCGCATTATCAAGAGAGCACCCACAGCTTGGCCTTCCAAAAAAGACCTGGCGGCTTGCATCTCACCAAGTCATGCAGATGTTTAATAATTCACAGGTTCCTCCTGGTATCTGATTACCTGTCAAAGCATGACATTCCAATACTTTCACAACCAGCTTACTTCCCTGATCTTGACCAATTTGATGTTTTCCTTTTCCTTCAGATAAAGAATTTGCTTACGGGGCAATGGCTCTCAGCTTCCGAAGAAAGGCAATGAGCAGAGATGAAGGCACAGAATGCGGCAAAAAAAGGCTTGCAATCCAATCCGCATTTGCATCTTTGTATGAACAATGGCAAAAATTCATAATTGCATGGAGTAGTTACTTCAAAGAAAATACCAAATAAACAGATTCTATCTGTATTCATTCTTCCATAATTAAATAAGTTTCAGAACTTTTTGAACGACGTAGTATATAATAAGTGTGAATGTATACACAATTAATGAATAAAACATGTAAGTAATGTTAAAACAAGATTATTTCCTAAAAAAATACATTAATTTTTGATTACCTATCGCTTCATTCACATTTGAATAGCCTTGCATGAATAATATCCTTGTTTTACTGTGTTTTACCTTGTTAAATTGTTGATCAGGTATCTGGAGGGACTTTTTATTTTTCAACTATCAAATGTTTTCTTGAGGTTTGGATTTTTTTTCAAATATTTCATCGATAATTTTTTTTTTCTTTCAAATTTTAAACTTTCAATGTTTGCTTTAACATTTTGGAAAAATTACCACACAATCAATTTTTATGCTGATGTGTGAACAATTCATTCACTTGGAACTAAATGAAATAATATGAAAACACTTGAAAACAAAATGGCATTATTAATTTGACTAGTTTTGTACAGCAAAATATTTTTGTCATTAGTTTATCAAGAAGTTTATTGTCATTAGTCAGTGTCATCCAAAAAACTTGAAAAAAAGGGAAAGAAGAAATTCCTTAAATTATATATGCTCAACTTTAATTCTTCACTGGGAGAGTAAATACTTTTTTGAATTCATCACAAACCTGAAAATTTGACTTGAGAAAAAAATTTAGTATTAAAGTAATGTTAAGGGGTTTTTTTTGGAGGCCATGTAAAACTTATTAAACAGTAATTTGACTTATTGGAATTCAGCTTATTGCACTTAACTATAATGAAACTTATCAGAAAATGACTACTTTTTTCCATGTACGTACTATTCTACTTCAACATAGATAAAAAGCTTGAAACAAATGATGATGGGCTAGAGAAAAAAGCTAATTTTTTGAAAGATTATGCATGATCTTTCAGATGGATGTGTCCAATTCTGGCTCTTTCACCATTCTATGGGTCAGCAAGGATAGTTGGTAGTCAAATTCCCAAGTTTTCGTATGCCTTTCAATTCTAATGCTAGTCTTGTTTTGGACAAATTTGTATTTTCCATTGAGGTTTTAGAAGTCAATACTGAACTTTATAATCTACACTGAAAAGACAATAATTCTCTTATTCCAAGAACATTAGCCCACTCCAATAACAATCAGGATTGAAACATTCTTCAGTTCTTCACTGAGAAAGGGGATATATTAACTCCTTGAAATGGCTGTTTGGTGTTTCAATTTTTTCCTTTTTGAGTGAATACCATTGGATTTGATTTTCTACACTGTGCTTAAGAGGACATTCTCTTTATAACTCATCAAGGATTTTCATATCGTTTTCAAGGCAAATAAACAGCAGTATGAAGACAAACAAAATCAGTCTGAAATAACTCATTAAAAAAAAAATTCAAGCAAAGAAATTCCAGGACGTGATAGATAGTTTAGATGCTAAACTTTAGCATATTGGAGTGCTTCTAACTGGCAGCCCCAGTTTTTAATCAATTCCTGTATTTTTTCATAGCACCTGAGTAGTGCAGTGGTAAGATGATCATCTACCACCATGAAGGTTATTGTCAGGTCCGCGGATTGTATTCTTGGGTAGAATATAGATAACAATTTCTTTACCTACCGAGCCTGAGGTGACCATCGATAGATGACACTCATTTTCGACCCAGCTC
This sequence comes from Pholcus phalangioides, assembly GCF_987345545.1. Lineage (NCBI taxonomy): Eukaryota > Metazoa > Arthropoda > Arachnida > Araneae > Pholcidae > Pholcus > Pholcus phalangioides. Next base: position 57,989,446 of record NW_028301610.1, on the reverse strand, counting down.
GATCGGTAGTTAATTGCTGCATGGGGTGATATGCCCAGTGTTGGTGTGCGCTAAAGTAGTAGTATATTTGTTTATGCATTTAAGAAATAGGTGTATGAAATGAAACAAATTTTTACCGAGAGTACCAGTTAATGTTATATATACAGTAAAACCTCGATAAAAGTTTTCACCTCACGTTATCTAAAAATTATAATGGCTTAAACAAAGTGTCATCAGTTTCAATGTACAATATTTTGAAAATCATATAAATGTAAAAATTAGTATAACATTTATTAAAATATGAGTTTAAATTTTATTAATATTGTAATTTTTAGATTTCAAAAGAAAAAATAGAAATTTTTACCTTTTTGAGCTCTTATTACTTAACTTATTGAGGTAAAATATATTGGTACATTTTTATTTATGCCAGTAATTCTTAATTTAGACCAATTGGAGCAACTGTTAGAATATTTAGCTTTTCTTCACAACAGAACTATTGCAATTTTGCATATACATGAAGTTTTAATTCTTCATCAGTAGTTCATGATACAACTGCAAGGTAATCTCAAACACTCATTTTTGACTTGAAGGAGCCCTGGACAAGGAAAAGTACACATTAGGCTTCATCTTTGGAAAAAATGTCAGATTTGAACAAAATATCTTCATTAAAACCCAGAAGCCCTAAATTAGTGGGGCCTATGCAGAAATCAGGCCTAGCTTGAGCAGTTCCCAAAGTTTCAAAAACTTTAGTTGTCAAATGACTTGTAATGGAACAGTTTAAGTAACGAAAATTACTTGAACTGTTCCATTTCGGTACATAAGGCTTTATGATGACTTTTAGGCATATGGAAATGCCATTATCAGGATCTTTTTTTTAAAGGAAAAAAGCCATAGAAATAATCTGTTCCACTCTCTCAAACTTTTACATAGTAATGAGTTAACCAAAATTAACAATGAGTAAACGAGAGTTTAATAATATTGTCTACGAAAGCTGGATGGGGCCAAGGAAAAATTATGACTTAACCAGAGTGACAACTTTAATGAGGTTTTACTGTATATGCGCCTGAGTGGTGTGGTGGCAAGATGCTCACGAAGGTATCCGTCACAGTCCTAGCTTCAAACCCGGGGAGAATATAGATATTTTCCTAACAAACTTCATTTCCAACCCACCTCATCTATGGCAGTAAATTGCAATATATCAATATGGCCAGAGTTGGTGTTTGGTAAAGTGTAGTTAATGTTACATATACAGTAGACTATCGCTAATTCGACACATATAACACCAGGGTGTGCCGGATTACCAAAATTGCAGCATTACTGGAAGTTAATTGAAAAAGCCCATTTAAAGAATATAAACTTGTGCATGCAGTCAGGTGTTTTCCTCTTCTATGCTTGAAGGTCTACTATAGTTGCGCTATGCTTGTTATAAATAGTTGGCATTTCAAAATAACAATTGAAAATTTGATCAATCTGTTCATTTAATCAATTGGAAATTTTGGATTGATCAGTTGAAAATTTAATTGATTCTTAGCACTAACTTCTGGCAATGAATTTGGGAATTTGTGTAAGAGATGCCCTCGTGAAAACACATGCTCTTTAGGATATATAAAGTTTGTCATAATAATAAAAAAATTGATAAAAAAATTTTCAATTGATTTGCTTTTTGCAATACTATGAATTTGAAAGGAAACATAACTATATTTTGTAGATAAAAGTAAATCAATGAAACAGATTTGTTTTATTATAGTTATAGATCAGCTTCTGAAGAAGAAAAAGAAAATCGAAGTAAACTGAAAAAAGTGATTGCTGTTCGCAAAGAAGAGCTCAAAGAAATTTCATTTACACTGCCAAAGGACAATGGGTAACCATAGTTCTAAATTATTTTGTTCACCTCTGTATGTTTTATAGCTGATACTATTTTATATCTGCCTGATGTCATTTACAAACTATCAGTTGATTGCAGCTGCCGTCCATTGCATGGAGCCATTCAGCATATGCATGCTCCAAGAAAGAAATATTCTACCTGCTTCCATAGCTTAGAGGTAGAGCACTCATCCATCAAATGAAAGACTAGGGAGTCCCTGTGGAGGCAGAGATGAGGTTTCTAAATCTTCATCTCCAAATATAACCAGTCTTAAGAAAATCTTCTATTAACAAGTGGAGAGGACATCTTTCTCAACTGTATATCTATATATATACACGCAAAGCATAGCTGGATACAGAATTGGGGTGATAGGGATGATTGCCTCCCTCCCATTAATACAATTTAAAAAATTGTATTGATGGCATAGGTGGGAGGAAAATATTGCCCCCATTCACTATACATACCCTCAGCAATTTGTTTCCCCCCACCTGTTTGAGGAGCCTGTATCTGCTTATGATACAATGAAATACAAGCCTAAAAAACAAAGGTTATAATTAAATCAGAGGAGTCTGGAGGCAGAAGCTCAATGACGCTTGCCAAGCAGAACTTTACAAATTTTTCATGACTGATCCCTTATACATTTAATTTATTGCATGGGAAAAATCAGATATATATCAACTGCTTTCATGTTACCATGAAAGCCTCTAACACATGCATTCTATGGCAAATTTACATTTCCATCCAGAAAAACTAGTTTAATGTGCTTAAGGAACACATTTTTGGCCAAAACAATGTGTCCGAATAATAGATGGGGTTTCTTATAAATGGACAATACCAGCTGTTGTACCCATGGCTTCACTCACATGGATAGTTCCTTGTTTTCGAAGAACTAACTTTGATGTTTTGAGAGGAAGGTTAGCGGAAGTTTTCAAAGACCGGTTGGAATCAGTAAGGGTGGTAAGTCAATGGGAAGAATTTAGTACGCTAAGAATCTTCCGCTTTTTCGATTCTTAGTTCGTCCTGGACGGGAGTATGCTGTAAGGTTTTGGAGACCATACCTACAGAGGGATAGACTTGGTTGAAGGGGTACAGAGAAGAGCTACACGTGTCCTGATTGGCACACGGGGCTTGAGTTATGAAGAGAGACTTCATTTTTTAAATATGTTTACATTGGATGAACGCAGGTGTTGAGGAGATATGATCGAAGTGTTCAAAATTTTCAATGGGATGGATAGGATGGACACTATGAACTTTTAGTACATCGCCAATCGACTGCTTTTACAAGGGGACACCAGTATCGATTGGTGAGGGACAATGTAAGGTTATGGTGTCGCAGGGAATGTTTCTCTAATAGGGTTGTTAATAAATGGAATAGCTTACCCCCGGAGGTAGTAAATTGTAACACAATTGACACGTTTAAAAAGAAATATGATAAACATGTTGGGGTAAATCGAGACGGTATCCATACTTAGAATAAGACAACTATAAGTATTCTTTGTTTGTAACCTGAAAATTATGTTGCGATGATTTTCCCATATAATATTCGAAAGCCTCATCACCCCCCTTGGGGGTTGAATTTTCAGAAATCCGATCTTAGTGGGTATCTATATAATAAAATATAATACTGGCCAAATTTCATATTTATAGCTTCAGTGGTTTTGGTTCAGCCATGATTGCCCCACAGAAGCTTTGAACCACCTTGTGACCCTGTTGGAGAATGAAATTTGAGAAGTTGCTCCCCTTAGTGAGTTTTTAGATCATAAAATAAAAACACCATTACAACAAGTTTGACATGCGAATACATTGAATCAGGATGATTTTAATCCTTGAATGCAATTTGTACAAGGTGTTTAATTAGAACGTTGATCACGTGCTCGCGAGCATGAAATCGGACACGAGCATCAAGCCAGCACCATCTGAAACAGAAAGCCTTCGTTCACAATATTTTCGATGCCGTGATGTGACAGCATCACAGCCTTTTTCTTCCCAGATGGAAGCTGCCTGTCCCTGATAATCGCCATATTGACAGCCGTTAGCACGCACAGGTTTTTAATGATAAATTTATAGTTTTATTCATTACTTGGCAAGAAAATAAACTGTGTTGTTGCCCAAGTCCTTTAAAAAGACTAGTTGAAAAAACAACCGCTAATCCGGCCGCCAGCAAGTTTGTTCTGGGTGGAGGAAGAATAGGCCTATCTGTACAGCTGCATATAAAATCAGGTGAGTTCATTTTTTTACTATTACATGAAATGCATTGATGAATATTCTGTAATATTATTATTGCAAAAATCGTTAATCTCAACTTCCATGAACTCTATACTGCTATACATAGGAGTAGGGCTTTATTAAATTAATTGATATATATATATATATATATAATATTGGTGCTGTGTGCTATTTGAATCATTTTTTAAGGTTATCCTTCAATGTAAGAAATTTTTAACAAACAGTTGGAGGGAATTTAGAAATAATTACAGAAAATATATTTCATGCCCCCCTCCCACATCCTGGAGCCAGGCTTCTATGATCAGATTTTTGGTGGACGCCACACCAATATTTCTCACAGGGGCCTTCGATGGAATTTCAAATAATTACATGAAAGGAAATATTTTATTTTGTGGTTCCCTCCCCCCTCCTGAAACTGGGTCTCTTGGTAAGATCTGTGGAGGGCCACCTGCTAGGGTCAAAGTAATAAAAATCCCAAATTTTTTTAATGTTATAATTTCAATTAAATACATTCACAAATTTTGAAAATCAAAAGTCTAATGATGCTTTTATTTCATGTCAATAGGTGTGTATGACTTGACAGTCTCATATGGCATCGTATGAATTTGCTGAACACCTGGGAAAATCGAGGACTGGAACTTTCATCATTTGTTGGTGGTTATAATCGATGCAGCAAATCTAGTAATCCGTTGCCCAAGCAGCAGTCTTGACCGAGATATCTTCCATGTGACTTGCCTCGTACCATCTTGCGAAACAGTCCACAGGTGAACTGATTTGATAGAGGAAAAGGACCAACCAAGTCGATATGTGTGGGTGGGCATAAACATTTGTGAAACATTTTGATTAGATATAATTAACAATGAAGTAGCACATTTGAAATGCAGAGAGGTGAACAGCTTTCTGCCACATCCAAGTATCTAATAAGAGTCTTTTGGTAGACTATTTATGCTTGTGTTTTATGCTTAGGCAAATGATGCAACATTTGATGTAGAATACAATCCGTCATTACAGATGCATTCTTATCACCAGATTTCACTCAGTAAATTTGAGTGATCTCAGTGTTCCTGCATATTTTGAAAGTACAGTTGAACCCTGTTACTTCGCCCCCCATTGTAGTGACAACCCTGCTTACTGTCAGAAATTTTCAGCGAAGATATCTTCCATATAGGGATTATGATGTGAAAAACCTGTTATGTCGCCACCTGTTGTTTGGATGTATCAAATATGTATCGTACAAAGTCTGTCATTTTCCAAGAAAATTTCCACAACATCTCTTTTCCCATCATTTTTTTTCTCTGAGAGGAGTTGAAAGGTGTTCTTTAAAATCTCAGAAATGGGAAATTTGTGAAAAAAAAGCAATGCTGCCATTGTGTGTGTGTTTTACTTTGTTTATGTACTTATAAAATGCATCACTAAATTTATGTGGAAGTAAAATTGTTTCAGGGGTAAGTGTAAAATATGTGTCTTATGTTTTATATCAAGAAATATTCAAGTAATATTGCAGTTTTTAAAATTTTATGAATTTTCAGAATGCTTGTAAAATAGGTTATTTTATTAATGGAATAACACTAATAAGACAAAGATACAGTATTTCATTATAAACGTGTGAATTTATGTAATTAAGCCTCTTTTAAACGCTATTCCAACCACTATCCGATATAATGCCAAAATTCTTTGGGATGGATGGTGCCGTTACAACGAGGCTTGACTGTATTGATTTAAAAAATGTCAATTTATTTTTCCATATAAATTAACAAATTTCTCTGACTTTATTAATGTATTGGAAACACTTCACACACACACACAAGAGGTAAGATTTCAACTATACATAAATTCTTCACATAAAACAACTTAAAATATTCAAGTGATTATTAAATTATTGATAACGGGAGAGTAGTGTATAATCATAGAGTATTAAATAGAATTTTGCCCCATGTCTATAAATTTGGTCAGATACATATTTTGCCTGTCTTGAACATATATGGCTCGTAGCTTCATAATGTAATTCTCAAAATTGATCCACGTGTGGATGTTATTGGCTTTATTGTTGTAGCCATCGCAACTGATAATTGCATTAATAACAAAATAGTGGGTTTGTCCATTAGTCCCCATATAAATTTCCATATGTCCATCCTCGCCCTTCAATAGGGCCAGACCATTTTTTTTCCTGATAGTGCATCTGATTAAAAATATCAGAAAATCTGGCTGTATCAAAAATGGTGTTTTTCCCCAAATAGAATTTTGCCCTTCCTGTAAATTTCGTGAGGTTCATGTTTTGCCCTTCTTGAACATAGATCACACTTTGCTTCATAATATAATTCTCAAAATTTGCCCAACAGGCAAAATGCTCAACGAGGTGGCTGAGAAAAAGATGCCAATAAAAATATGGATGTCATATATTTCAAAAATATAGCAATTCAATTAAAAATGCAATTAATAAAAATTATAAACAATATATACAGGTGATAAAATATTATACAATGCCCATAAAGAATACTTATGGTTGTCTTATTCTAAGTATGGATAGCTTCTCGATTTACCCCAATATGTTTATCGTATTTCTTGTTAAACGTGTCAATTGTGTTACAATTTACTACCTCCGGGGGTAAGCTATTCAATTTATTAACAACCCTATTAGAGAAAAATTCTCTGTGACACCATAACCTCACATTGTCCCTCACCAATCGATACTGGTGTCTCCTTGTAAAAGCAGTCGATTGGCGATGTACTAAAAGTTCATAGTGTCCATCCTATCCATCCCATTGAAAATTTTGAACACTTCGATCATATCTCCTTGACACCTGCGTTCATCCAATGTAAACATATTCAAAAAATGAAGTCTCTCTTCATAACTCAAGCCCTGTGTTCCAATAAGGACACGCGTAGCTCTTCTCTGCACCCTTGGTTGAACTTTTACACCCACAGGTAAAAGTTCCTTTTACATATTTATTTTTTTTATAAATGATTGAAAATATATATTGCATGTGTGATGAAAAAATAAAGGATATTATATAGTTGAATTGGTCTCAATTTTCTTTTGGTATTCAATGGACATTTGTTGGTTAAATCAACAGAAATGAACTTCTGAAAAATTAATGCTCAATGCTAATTAAGGTGTTGATCAAGCACACTGAGTGTTTCAGGGAGCAACAGGTTGAGGATGCCTGTTGTAGAGGGATTATTGTTATATCAAGAGGCAGCAGTTTAACATTAGACTACAGGAATTTCCAAACAAGACTTTCAAAGTATGGATGTTGAAGGATTTGTTATATCGAGTATCATTGTAGCGAGGTTTAACTATAAATAAATCAATGAACTGATATTTATATGAAAATATTAATACACAAATGAGCTTTAACTATACAATTTCGGATAAAGAGCCTGCACCACAGAAAATATTTTGTTATGCATGTGTTTACATTTGTGCAAATACTGTGGATCCCGCTTATGACATTTTTTTCAAAAAAACTATCATGAAAAAGTTTTTAAGCAGGAAAACACTAAACAGGACATCTTAATAAGAATTAGTCGAAGTAGGGACCATAAAAAATAAGCGGGTATGGGTACTTGAAGTAATGAGTACTAAGTGGGAAACGTTATAAATATGGGAACATTATATATATTTATATAAGCTGAATCAACTGTATATAAAAGGAAAATTTCATTTTTACCACACAGCAGCAAAATATCATGTAATAAATATTCCTGCCAAGGGGTAAAAAGTTAAAAAAATCTAATGTATTTTGCTTTGTATTGATATATTTACATGACCAAACATTTCATACACAAATATATATTTTCGAGTATTGGTGAATATTGTAGAAATTAACCCTTTAACCGGTCAATTTTTTAACCAGAAATGTTCACCAAAAAGTCATATTTTTTACTGCATATAATTAAACACTATACTTAATAGAATAAGAAAATGCGAGAATTTCTTTTTTATTTTCACTTTTAATACTTTTACACCATTCTTTATTTTATGATTTTGAAATGCAAAAACCCCTAAATGTTTGCTTTTTGAAAGTACATTCTCTTATGGTATGAGAAGTATTTTACATATGTTACAAAAGTTCTCCCTGACTTACTATAAATTTTGAAGTTTACACCTTTCCAAACTGTTCAGAAGTCTTTTTTTGTGTGGTACAATTTGAAGCATGGTGAAAGGCAAAGTCTCCTACGTCACAATCAGGGCAGAAATATTGTGTTTCTTTGCGGATTCTCTTTCCATCTTCATTTCTTTTCGAACAGCAAACTGCACATTGTCTTGCAGGTCTCGGTTTCTTATCTGTGGGAGCAATGATTTCTATAAAATGCCTCTTTGTCTCAGAGGATTAGGCTCAGAACCTGGTTGTGCATGCCTGAAATTGATTCCTGAATGATATTTTTCAATAATGCTGTCAATGAGTTCAAGTCTAAACTCTAGTTGTGTGTTTTTCCCTCCTTTCTTACAGTAGACGACATACAAGTTCCATATAGCAATGTCCAAAATGTGGAAAAAAAAAATTTCTATAATATTTTCCCCCCTTTTTTTGACAATTTCAAAATTTTTCAAATTTTGATCCATGCTGTCTACTCTCCCCATTGTATTATTATAGTCCATAACGATTTTTGGTTTCTCTTTTGTTTTAGAGCGGACTTGAATTTGTTCCATTTCAGTATTATGAATTGTGGAAAGTAATGAAACATTTTTTTATCCATCCACTTCATCCTTTTCCTCTCTGAAAAGCTATAATCTCCCCTTTTTCAATTTTTTTTTTCTGCATTTCCCTTGGGACTTCTTTTCTCTTCAGGTTTAGTGTGCCATATGTGTCTGTTCGGCATGAAACCAATTTCTCTGCTAATTCCGGCGAAGAATCATAATTGTCTCGTAAGACAGTATCCTTTATGAAGCAAGGTCTCCAGCATTGTCAAGACAACTTGTGATGAAATGCAGAGTTGAGAACACTCAGGTTTCAGAATTGTGTCTTTACCTGCCTGTGCATATTATTATTGACCACACATAACCAGAAATTGATTCGCACAGCATAAAACATTTTACTCTAAATCTTGCTCTTTTGAGGGGAATAAATTGTTTCATCCTAGTCGCCCTTTGAATAGCATAAGGCTCTCGTCTATTGTTACATCTCACTCTGGTGTCACCGTTTCGCTAAATCTCTTATTGAGATGTTTCAGAACTGGCCAAAATTTAACTAGTTTAGGGCATTCATGATTTTGTGGATCAAATGCTGCATTATCATAATGCAAATATCGTTGCAAAAGAAGGAATCAACAATGAGACATTATTTGAGCGAAAAAAGGTGTGCAAGTTGAAAGCCTTTTGCTCTAAATAATGATCAATTCCAGGTTTCTTTACAATTCCTTGAAGTGTATTTAGAGTGAAAAACACATGCAGCTCTTCCAGAGTTGTTTCTTCCCAAAATTTACTCTTTGAGAATTTTCTTTTGACACCCGATTCGTTTATCTCTTTCACGATTGTATTTATGAGAGCAGAATCTATGAATGTTTCGTAAAATGAAAGAACATTAGAATTGTCATGAAGTTGCACATGCACAGAAGGAATACCTGTAAATTTGAAACGAGGACAAGGAGGAGGGGGATTTTTCACATTTACCTTGGTAAAAGTTCTGGCAGATTTCAATTCTTCATAGCTGAGCTCACTACACATGTCATCAGATGAGTCAGATGAATAATCCAGATCATTGGAAGAAAGTTCTGAATCTGTATTAGAATCATCTAACAGGAACGTATCTTCGTTCTCTTCATCCATAATATCCAAAAATATTACAACAGTTTATATAACAATTTACAGGCACTGCATACACTAGAACAAAAATTCTTGCTTCCATAGAGAAAAAAGCTTTTTATTGAATGGCCTTGCACATGTAAATATATATTTTGGGAAAAAACCTGGATGAAAAACATTTGTTTCATGGATAAGTTGTGCCATCTGTTGAAAAATATTGATATTAAATAATCTTTACAAGAATTAAAAATATGGGCAAATTAAAAAATGGAAGTAGAAAATATTGACACAAACCAGTTAAAGGGTTAAAATGCAATACTTTAGATGATGCATATATTTCTGCTGAAAAATATATACACAGAAGGATGATGAGAGACACAGTATTAATGTTACGATTTATCTCTATATTTATTGCATGGTCCCTTTTGCCTGGATATACATCTTTTGAGTTAGGGGCAGTGCAATTTCAATGCATAACTCCTCCTCAAGAAAAGGGGGTTCCCACAAAAATGAGATCTGGTTGAAATTTTCTAGAATTTATTAGGTATGACCTCAGAAAAATCACTCGTCCCGTGGACCCATCATGTTTTTAAGCTGGCCCTGGTAAGTGAAATAATTTTTTTTTCTAGAAAAAAATTATCAAGATTCATGCTGAGAAAATTCAAAGCTGTATACAAGTGACTATTCCTGCCATTCAAGATACATTCATGATTTTTCAGAACCATGGATTCCTTATTTTCGGAAGAAAAAAAATTCAAAAGCCTACCACTATGCCCTCCTTCTTATTTTAACCTTTAGGTTAGAACCGTAACAAAGCTGCGGCAACCGGGGCATTGCCCAAGTGCAGAGAGAATGGGGGTCCTCCCCCAAGAAAAAAGTCTGCAACATGAGAACTCACTATGGCCCTGCTTCAAGTATCTCATAAATGTGAATTTATGTCAATAATATCAATACATGAGTACAATACATGTATATTACACATACAATTCTATCATTATTTAATAGTAATGAACATTTTATTAGCAGATACAGTTCAAATTTGAAGGAAATCATAATAGAAAAGTATCATTACTCACCTTCTGTCGCCACTTGTTGATGGCTTCAAGTAGTAGTGATGGCTTTCATTGATTGCAGATAATTATTTAACATCTCTATTTAATGCTTAAGTGGGGTCATTCATCACCTTATAATTAATAAATGATAATAAATTTCCTATTTTATTTGGGCTCGTCTCATAAACATCCAGCACGTCGATGTTGATGTTTGCAGCAACAATAATGCTCACTGCACATGCACTGAAACTCAAACCACCCTGCTGGATTACCGAGATGGGAGGTTTAGGCTCAAAAAACTGGTCCCTGGATCTCGATTCAGGGAGCGGTGAATACCATTTTTGATGTGAAACACAGTTTGGAACCTGGATCGTGTTCTGAAACATGACGATGAATATCGCCATTAAGGAGTCACTTTTTGTGAACGCACTTTTTGGAAAATTGCCATTCACATCTGAAACTCTTTGTATAATATGCACAACAAGTTCAACATTCACTCTTATCACATCAACAATCTACATAGCATTTCAAGTAGAAGCCACTTGAAGCCTCCATCTCCCTCACCCCACCTTTCACTGCAGGCTTGTTGACAGATTCTTTCAACATTGGGCTATTTCTTATCTAGGAATGGTTCAGCTGGACTTTTTTCTCGCAAGTTTTGATTCTTGGTCAGCTTTTTGATGTTTAAACAAATCAAAACAACAAAGCTGGACGATTGTCAGGCATCTATAACACACTGTGTTCATCCTACTGTCGGAATGTTTTCCAAATTAAAAAAGTTTGTTCACCTTTAAAGACAGCAGTGTTACAGTGGAGGAATATAAAAAATTAACCTCTGAAGAAAATTTGTATCGAGACTGGAAAGCACAACAGACTTCCAATTTCTATCTTATTTGGAGAAAAGAATGACCTCTTCAACTTCCAATTCCACACAAACAAAACTTGCCAGTGTTTATTCAGTGAAAAATAAACTTTTTTTTCCCAAACCCATAAAGAATATTTTATTTTCATTTATGATGTTTCAAAAGAATTAAACTCCCATATAAGACAACAATGCTTTGGTTTTCATAAATGTGTAAAAAAAACTTTGTAGAAATCATAAAAAGTAATGTTTTGTGTTGTTCAAATGTGTAATTATGTAGCAAATAAACATTAATTGATTAAGAAAACTCAAGTAATCAATTTTCATGATTGAACTTGCTTGAATAACTAAAATTTAGTTTTTTCTGCATGAATGCATCAATGGGGGTACAGGAATCTGCGCGGCCATGGCTTACACCATTTAGCGAATCAATTCACTTACGAATTCATATTTTTAATCTCAAGAGAGTGACTTATTAATGAAGTTTGACTGTATGTTGAACTTTTTAGCAACTTTCTTCAATTTTGTTATAAGCTGGTCCAGCTGTATATGTATATTTCTAGATTACATTTATGAATTTCATCACCAATCACAGATATATTTACTTTTATATATTATATAATGCATGATTCTCAATTAGGTTTTATCTGAATGTAGTGCTTGGATGTATTGATGTAACTCTACCTCAAGATGAAAAGTAGGTGTATTTTTTTTAAATAGAGATTAGTCATAAGTTTTGAATGTGTATTTTTTTAGAACAGTTGAAATTTTCATATGAAATATAATTATTACTTGTGAAACTGCAATTATTTCTGTATTATCTGCATTTTATGACAAAATTCACTTTGAGAGGTTTTTAAAGAACTGAGCAATTATTAGGAATGGATTAATCTTGTACGTCAAGGTTCCACTGTAGGCTGCTGTGTGTTCATATGGGTATTGTTGTCACTTTGCATCATAAAAGCCTAGGTTTTATTTCAACATGTGGCAGAGTGATTGTAGACGAGATTTCTGTGATTTTCTAACTTATGTGGCAATAAGTAGAAACTGGTCTTCCCCTTGGAGAAATTTTTACAGTAGCAAGTGAAAAACCTTTAAAATTCAAAGTAAAATGCAAAGAAACAGAACAACAAATTGATGCCATCTGGCCAATTGATGCTAACATTATTCAACTTTTAATCTTAGTCACCTTTTCTTTTTTCCACCTTTATCATTGTGTTGTGAACAAATACATTAGTCTGACTTGAAGTAAAGGATTCCTCTTATACACAGAGCAGCTTCACTTTTTTTTAATAAAACACAAACATATATATAGACGTAAACATATACATAGATACAAACATATAAATGTAAAAAACAAAATGACCTCAATGACTTAATGACCTCAAGGGAGCCAGCAGAGTTATAATTTTGAATGTGTTTTTCAAGCAACAGCTTATATAAATATAAGACGTATAGTGTACGTTCATGTATTTATAATTTCAATATACTCTGGTAGATGGTGATAGACCTGAGTTGTGCTCAGTTTGAAAGAAAGAAACTACATATAGAGATTTACTAGGAAGAAATTATGTATTTGTTATTCCATTAAGTATTTACGTGTAGTTTGTGGGGGGAAAAAATAAAAAAAAAAGAAATCCAGAAAAAAATTTTGCATTTTGATTGATGTACAATGCATCTTTGAAACATTTGAAACTAGGATGGTGGTGGGTGGTAAATGTGCTGGGAAGCAAATTTAATTTTTTGGTGGTGTAACTCTAGAAAGCAGAGGATTACTATCTACAAATTTAAGAATTTTTATTTTCTCCTCTAAAGTTGGAGTTTTTCTTTTTAACTTGCTTTGAGACATTTTGACTCGAACTGTGCTCTGCAAAATCTATCACTTTTACTGCTTCATTTTCTGAAATTTCAAAGATCATGAAAGCACCATATTGGCTGTTTTGTGGAAAACTAAATTTGTACAGTTGGGAAATCTAATTTTTCATATCTGAAAAAGCTGTTTTTAAATGCTACTTGATGTTGGCATCTGACAATCTGTAATCTGTCAAGTTGTTTGTTTTGTGTCCATGTCACTCTATCTTGCGGCTTGATTTTGTATTGATAGATTCTGAGGTGGATGATAAAACCCACTGTTTTATTCTTCTGTTATAGGCAGACGTTGTCTAGCACCAATATGAGAAGATTCCTTTTTTTGAATCAATCTAGTGTGGTAAATTTGAATAAGACCACGAAGGAAAAAAAAATTTACCCCTTTTTTCTAAGAACTTTTTATAGTCTGTATTCAGTGTTCAGTGACGGACTTTGATCACCCTGGTGTATATGAACAGTAATAAGGGCAGTTTATACTCTGTATACTATTGTTGGGCAAAGTGAGAGAAAAGAAGAAAATAATAAAATTATTATTGTGCCTAACCCTTGAAAGAGAGAGAAAGAAGCATACTTTTCAGTCGATTCTTTATGCCGAAAAAAATAACCAGCTTTCAAAGAGCCGTAAAAGAAAAGCCCCACCTCTAGTTTTCATATAACAGTTAATCGCTAGCACACATATAACCACCATTTTTGTTTCTTTACCTGTGAAAAAGGCAAAAAAGTATGCAGTTTTCAAGGGAGGAAAAAGCCTGATCTGAATTTTTCAAACGTTGTAAACGGGAGTAGCAAAAAATTATAACGTTGTATCCAGGAAAAATTAGCATTATCAATATAGGAAAAAAGTTAAATTCACAAAAGTTAGTCGTACTAAGCAGGAACATTATAAGCGAGATTAACTGTATGTTAAAAATAATATTGAGCCCAGTACTGACCCTTGAGGTACTACTTGCTTCACTTTTCAAAAAGTACTAATTACTTTTTTGAATCACAAATGCTTGTTGTCTTTGATTATAGTGTGACTTGAACAGTGGCGTAGTCAGCTTTTGGTCAGTGGGGAGCGAAATTCGCAAAGGCACCTTTTTTTGTTCCTGCTTTAGGTACAAACTTAAAATTATGCATTAGTGGAAAGAACTTGAAACTTCAATTTAAAAAAATCAAATTAAATTTATTTTGTTTTCAGTTAATGCTATTTTTTAAATTAAATTTACTTTTCAATTGATTATTTTAATTTTTTTATTAATTTAAAAAACTTAAATTCTATTTTGTGTTTTGTGTACTTTTACAAATGCAAACACCAAAAACAACTGGAAACCTTCCCCCCCCCCCCCCCAAAAGGTGGTTGGAAAAAAATTTAGATTAAAATACAAAAAATGATAGGAGAATAAAATAAAAAGAAAAAAATATATTTTCTCTCTTTAAAATTATTCCAAGATATGAAAGTACAGAAAAATCATCATGGTTCCATTTATAATTGCTTTCATCATGTTACTCTTATTGTAAGCACATATCGCATGTACACTACTGCTGCTCAAATGTACATGTACCTCCAAGACATTTCTCTTGTAGAATTTCTAACAAAGTGGTGCATGCTAGATAGTTTTTTCTTATATTATGCATGACATATCTATGATGTCATAGTTATGCGTGGTTTGTGTTCGAGAAGTTTTGTGATCTGTTTTCCATATTATAAGTAAAACTGGCAGATGCCTGAAGTTTCGTGTCATGCAAATACCATGGTGAAAGCCTGCCTGCACTCTGTGGGAATACTTGTCAAATGAAAAATTGGTTAGCATTCATACCTCGAAATTGGAAAAACACTCACTCCAGTCAACCATCACTCAGCCACTAGTAGGGTTCAAACTGGAATCATCGTGACATGAGTCCATCATGATGCCTGCATGATCGCACGGTGGCTATCACATACTACTGGATTGCAGACTTACAAGCAGAGGGTGCCATGAATCCAAAAAAGTTTGGGAACCGCTGCTTTAAATGAATTGGTGTGTGCCGGGTCATATGTGTGCATGATGTATCTAAGTATGTCTAACGCATGCTTGAAATGCCATTGCTCATTTTCAGAATCAAAGTGAAAGTGGCAGGTGTATGAATCGATTGAAATAATTTGTATGTTTGATAGTCTACCAGCTTCCTTTGGAGAAACTGTTTGATGGGGAGTTTTTTGCTCGAAGTTGAAAAACTTAAGCAGACATTTTGTGCACAGTAAATCTATATTTATTTCTAGTGAAATAAATTCATGCAGTGTATTTTGTAAAAAATCAGAGAAGAATGAAAATATCGACTGACGAATGGTACAGACACTAGTGCAGGGGTTCTCAAACTTTTCCATCCGCAGTCCCCCCTTACCCTAATCAATGCTTATCTGGCTTCCCAGAGCAGTTTAACAAAGAATCTCTTTGATAAACCTTTGGGTTGCTCTGCAGTGCTCCAGAAAAAAGTTGGTGGCACATAGTTTGAGAAATACCTATGAAAGATATTTGTGGGAACTCTACCAAGAATGACCAATAGCAGGGGAGAAAAAGTAACGGCAAGAAGCAGGCAAGATTCTGTTCTCCTAATAAAGGTAGAAGCAGGCTGATCTGAACCTGCTTCCAGATGAAGAGCTTGAGAGCAATTTTCTCAAAAATGGTAATAAAAACCTCCACCTTTTTTTTTTCTTCTCTTAAAGGACTAGTACAAACCCAATCACTGTGAAACTAAAAGGTTTGTATATGATTGGAGATTTTTATTTTATTTTTCTCCCATCATTTAGTCAATGAAGGTAAAAAATGCAAAGTTCAATTTTTTTCAAGATCAAAAGTCATTCAGAAGAATAGGTGCCAATGTAGTCAAAATTTTGATTAGGGGAGCAATCACTCCCCCGCTCTCCCTCCTTCCCCCAGCTACGCCACTGCATATGAGGCTTTGCACCCGGGCGGCAGGTAAGCTTGAGCCGTCCCTGCAAATAATAAATGCTTTAGGGTTAAGTTAGCTTGTGAACACTAAAAAACAGCAATCACAATTGCAGAAGCAGTTTTCAGCAAAAAGCTGTTGAGACTTCATTTTTTCCTAATTTTGTCCTATATTTTCCGAATTTTTCCCTAACCTCGGACGTTCGCGTCATCAGGAGGTGTTGGTGAAACAAACATTGAGAAAAATAAACTCGTTACATCTGTCTTTTGCCCTGAAAATTTTACCAATTGACAACGGCTGTAAATCTTTATAAATTGCCAGTAATAATAATATATATACAAAGCGAGTAAGAGAAAGAAAAATATACATATATGAATTTTAAAAAAGAGTGGCAGCAATAATGGTACCATAAATGCTGATTTTTATAATTTATCAGTAAATATTGATAAATATTGGTGAGCTTGAGCCGTCCCTGCAAATAATAAATGCTTTAGGGTTAATTTATCAATATTTAATTATAATTTATCAATAAATATTGATATAAATATTGAATTAGTAAATTTATTAATAAATATTGATAAATTATAGAAATTGGTATTTAGCAATGAATATATTGCAATAACATTAAATGAATAAATAATAAGAATTACATCACACTATCAAACAAATACAGTGGAGCATGGTTAATTCGAACTTTAGATAATTTGAACTTTTACGAACTCCTCTTGAGTTTTCTGTCTAATGTTAAGATTACATGTTTAGCCCAAAACTTTTTTCAAATATTTTGCATCATTTGAAGTTGGAGGGGGAAAAAGTCTCAAATTTAGTACACAAACAAATATAGGCAGTTTGGAAAAATTAAAAAGGTGACTTTGCTTCGCTTGATCAAGTTGTTAAACAGTAAATCTTTAAAGACAAAGGTTAAAAAATTCTGATGTAATTTTGGCAAATGTGTTATTTAATAGACCGTAACTTCTGGTTTGAACTAACATTCTGTACTGAACTGATTCTTCTGCACTTCCAATGGCATACGCAAAGGAAGGGGTTCAATCCCCCTTCCCTGAGCTGAGCTTATACATTAAAAAGCCGGAAAAAAAACATTGGAAAGAAAACAAATTTAGCCTCCCTCCACACTTGAGAAAATACTGGATATCCACTTTCAGGAGAAAATACTGGTATTGTGACAATTAGATACTGGAACAAATATCAATTTTTTTTGTAGGCTCGGGCTTTACTGATATCCCTGAGCAGCTTGTCTTGCACTATTGTTTTCTGATTGGTGGATCACTGCTGTTAATGGTGGCAAATTAGAGATGGTTTATGAGCAAATCTTGGATATGCACCTTCAGAAAATTGAGACTTTTCCCTTCAACATCTGTAACAAAATGACAGTAACAACTGATCAAGTAAAAGTGACTCAGCATGTCTAAACCAATCAAATTCTTCAGACTTAAGAGACATCTGATCACCCAAAATTTGATGTTCTAGTATCCAATTGTTGTGGTACCAGTATTTTCTCCTGATAAAAAAAGTGCCAACCACTAGCGTTGGAGAAACTTTAAAGACAAACTCTCTCTCAAACCAACAACAGCCTGAAAAGCCATGTTCCATCAGATGAATAAATCTATTCTCCATAAAGTCATGGGGAAAAATTGTTGTCCTGCAATTCAAAAGTAGAATTAAAATAAATTATTCTATTCCATAGTTCAGCAATGTATTAGTGTCTGTTTCCGAGAAACTACTGTATAAAGTTTTTCACTTTTTCATTTCTAGATAAGCATATGCATAACTCTACTATTATGAAAAGTTTTAGACAGCAATTATTCAAAGGAAGTAAAGCAATTAATTATAGATAATTCTTTTTTTTTCAGATTGAAATACAAAGAACAATACGAGCTGTTCAAATTAACAGTCACCATAGTTATTTTGGCAGTTTCACTTTTGAATTTGGTATTATTATATAGGTAATGTAACTGTGTCTGTATGAATGTATACATTTTTTGGATCAAAAACAAGATTAGATGTAAATTGTGAGATTCCAAAGAAGTTTAAAGGCTATAATTATTATATTGTACTGTTGACCCTTGGTTTACAAACTTAATTTGTTCTTGAAATCTGTTCGTAAACCAAAATAATTTTTTGGGAATCAATGAAAATGCATAGAATCCAATAAAACCAATTCTATAGGAATCAATGTAAAATAAATTAATCCATTCCTGGGACCCTGAAGATTTCTTTTGGGCACTTTTACAACAGCTCCTGTATATAACGTAAAAACAAAGGGAAATTATTAAACTTACACTGAAAAAGTAACCATAATGTGTAAAAGAGATAAAATAAACGATGCCAATGCCATGTCTAGTTTTCATTGTCATCATCTATAATCTCAGTTTCAAAGCCTTCAAATTCTCTGCCTGTAGCACAATTTGGTCATAATATCCTCCAAACTAAGATCAAGAACCATTGTAATATAAAGACATTGGAATACTATTTCCAGAAGCCACTGACTGTTAGTTCGTTTTCTGTGAGATATTATTGCAAAAACATTTCTACTAAAATTTCTTAGGTTTATAGCTTCATAAAGTTAAAAATGACCTGCAGATCCATTGTCGGCATAAGAAAAGTCATATTTAGAGTTGGAAACTTAATTCTGATTGTATCTATTTTTTCAAAAAAAAAACTTGTGGAAAAAAAAAGAAAAATCACAAGTGGCTGCAGGCTTTTGAAATATACTTTCCATGGGATTTAGTCTGTTTTTTGTGTTTTAAAGTGCTTTGCTCTGGCTTGTGTATTCGTAAACCAAGACTAGTTTGTTTACCAAATCATTTGTTTTTTGTTTGCAAACCAAGATGTTTCTAAACCAAGAGTTGGCTTGTTAATCTATGTATGATATTACCGGATTTGTTTTAATCCAGAAAATATCTTCAATACTTGTTACTTAGTATTTGCAAGTGTTTAATTGTGAACAACTTAACCATTTTTACATTGCTCAGAGCCATTAGTTTCCAAACAAATATAACCAAGCAACACATTAAATCAATTTTTTTATTAACAAAAATGAAAAGATATATATAAAATTAGAAGAAAATAAAAAAAAGAAAAGAAATGGAACCCCCCCCCACACACACACACACAAATGAAGTCATTCTCAAGGGGGAACCCCCACATTGTCCCAAGAAGCAAAAATGTTTCTGATGATGGTAAGCCAAAGAAAGGTATAGAATTACCATCAGTTCCCCTGACATTTTTGCGAAAACAAGCTTGTTCTGGGGGTTTTCCCTTGAGAACAACCTCCTCATTGTTCCATTTATTTTATTGAACTTTTTCATTTTCTTCTAATTTTATAATTTCTAGTTATGTGTATACAGCTGCCTTGTTCACTATACTCTGGCTTTTGAAATGTTTGAATTTTGAATTTTTCAGCACATTTGGTTTTTAATTCAGTATTTCTTTCAGAATGTATGTTTTATATATATATACATACCCCCTTATATCATGTGTGTGTGATGGTGATTCATTAAAATCATTTAATTTGCAAACGTTTTACAATTTAGTTACATATATTTATATATATACCAATATAGTATATATACCCCTAGTCAAATCGTGTATGTTGGAGACAAAGGAAAAGTTCAATATAGTAGAACCTTGGTAAGCGTCAATGGTTTTTAATTTCACCCTGCTTATAACATCAGTTTCTGAAAATCTGAGCAGATATAATAAGAATTTTTCTTTGATAAACCTTCCACAATGCTCAAATCAAAAAATCGATAAACCTTCCACGTCATGCTCAAATCGAAAAAAACCACTTGCAACCTTGTGAGTCTTCTCAAAGTGCATGTATTAGCGTTCTGTTCTTTCAGAAGTATGACTCATACAGAGGGAAGACATTGTCTTCAGGGGTTTTCTTCTACTTTCATTCATTTCTTTTTTTTCTAAGTGCATAGTTACCAACTACTATGGATTTGGAAGAGTAGATCAACTTTACCCAAGAATATTAAGAAATCACCTGCAAATAAGGCAAATACACAAAAAATACAAAAACTCGTAATGCATTTTAACGCACAATGGGTGTTGCCATCAGAGGAAAATATATTTAACCAGTTATTACACTGACTGAGGATCCCACTTGGGTTGGATACCAAATCTTAACTCTCAGTTGCTCTGCATCAAAAAGTACATTGGTTCACTTCAAACGTCATGGTCAGAATGAAGCTGAGAGCCTGCGTGTAAGACTAATGCAGCACCCTGATTGAATGCTTACAAAATGGAACTACCCAATTGGGTTATTTGAATTTCCTTAGAATTTCCACTGGTAATAAATCTAAGCCATGGTGTTGCTATTGGTGGTATTGATTTATTGTCATTTACTACTATATATTTGAATATATGTGCTTTCATAGAAATATAAATCAGCTGTGGACTTTACTTTGTGAAAAACCCTCGTTTCCTGAAATTTAAATGCATGGCCCTCTTGCCAACAGTAAGTGGTAATGGGCGATTTTTCACATTCCTGATTCTTAACACAGCGAGCGTGCTCATTTAATCGTGCTTTTATGTGTCTCCTTGTCTGTCCTATTTAACCGAGGGCAATCACAACACGGAATGTAATAAATGCCCTATCGTTTATTCTGTGGTATATCTTTGGGGGCTTGAAACCTAAGTTTTTAATAGGAACATCTCTGGTTGTTAGGTTAAACATGTTGAGAAAATCGGTTCGATCTTTAGTGAGATTATTGGATCGCAGAGAGGTTTTGACTACATTTTCTTTGAGTGGCCTCTCAGTAATGGTTACTAAAGTGGTTCCTCATGATTGTTTCAAGAATTTTCTACTTATTTCATCAACAATTTTAGTGTTGAACCCCCTATCTTTTGCAATTGCTCTGATGGTTTCAAGTTCATGGTCTAATGTGTTCTATTCTGAACAGATGTTAAATGCTTGCGCTACATAAGTACGAAACAGTTTCTGTTGCATGGGACGACACTATGTAAAATGAGGTGGTAATGAGACAGAGAAAGGCTTATGATAGAGATTTGGAAATGTGATTTTTTTTTCGTTAAGTTACTAATACTTCCAAGAAAGTTCTTTGTTTATTTGAAATTCAGCTGTGAACTGAACGTGAGGGTCTATGTCATTCATAGCAAGTAACAATTGCTCTAAGTCATCTTTGAAACCTTCCCAAAGCATGAAAATATCAACCACGTATCTCCAATAAAATGAGAAGGGCACAACGTTCAATAACTTATTCTCAAACTCGTCCATATATATATCAAACAAAATCGGGGAGAAGGGATCTCTCCCTGATTTTGCAAAAGATGGGGGGAAGACTCAATACTAAAATCATTGGTAAAAATAAGTATAGAAAATTCTTGAAACCAGCACAAGGAACCACTTTGGTAAACATTGCCGAGTTTTCAGAGAGGCCGCACTCAAAGAAAGTGTAGTCATACCCTACGATCTAATAATCTTACTAAAGATCAAACCAATTCTCGAGAAGTTTAACCTAACAATCGTAGATGTTACTATTAAAAACTGAGGTTTCAAGCCCCCTGAAGATACAGAATAAACAATTGAGATAATAACAATAAACAATATAATATAAACAAATAAACAATATTATAATATAAACAAATAAACAATATTATAATATAAACAAATAAACAATATTATAATATAAACAAATAAACAATATTATAATATAAACAAATAAACAATATTATAATATAAACAAATAAACAATATTATAATATAAACAAATAAACAATATTATAATATAAACAAATAAACAATATTATAATATAAACAAATAAACAATATTATAATATAAACAAATAAACAATATGGGACAGAATAAACAATGGAGCATTTATTTGGTATCCAACTCAAGTGGGATTCTTGTTCAGCATGATTAGTGGTTTAATTTTTTTTTTTTTGCCCTGAAGATGACACCCATTGCGTGTCGAAATGCATAGGTGTTTTTGTATTTTTCGTGTATTTGCCTTATCCATTGGTGACTTCTTAATACTATGGATTGTCCCTAATTTTGTACGGATGACCACATTCAACTATGGAGCAACAATAGATACTCTCAATACTATGGAGAAATCGTTTTCCTTTCAAATATGTGCATGTCTTTTCTTTTTCCCCCCCAAAAAAACAATTTGGGTCCATAGGTGGAGATAGACCTGGACGTCTGGGGCATGATGATGATGATGATGTCAATTCATATATACATTAAATCAATTGGCTCCACCTTTGACGCTGGGTGGGGGGGGGGGGCAATGCCTCCCACTCACCCCCGTAACTCCGCCCATGTTTGGGTCATTGAGTTTCTTGTGGTATTTTACAAATTTTTTTTTTAATTGTGTCCTTTACCGCAATGATAAATTTGTATATACATGTAAGAGAGTTCGAGACAAGGTAAACTCGGACTATAAAAGTGTGATCAAATTGATATATCGTTCGCTATTAATACAAATACAAAGGCCACATCAGACAAAATGTTCAACGAGGTGGCTGAAGGAAGATGCCCATAAAAAAATATGGATATCAAATATAACTAAAATACACAGCAACCCACAATATAGGAGCATATACCATGGGGGAAAAACATAATATATTGCCCCCACAAAAAAGATTATGGTTGTCTTATTTTAAGTATGGATAGTTTCTTGATTTATCCTCTTATGCTTTTTAAACATGTCATTTTGTTGGAATAGCTTACCTTTGGGAGTCGTGATTTTTATTCAATGACAACCCTATTAAAGAAAAACTTCCTATGACACTACAACCTTGAGTTGTCCCTTGCATTATTATTGTCTATCCACTTCACTAATTGTCTTTTGATAATAATTTACAACAAAGCAAACAATCCGATGCTTATTAGAAGAAAAGTGTCCCTCAACCTAAATATGTTCAACAAAATCCTCGTAATTAGTAAGAATCAAACCCAAAATAGAATTATTCCTAGTAGCTTCTGATACCTGCTGATATAACAAATTATTGAGCACCAACTTAAAGTGGTGGTGGTGGAGTGGTCTTTTCGATTTTTATTTTCTTTCAGATATGTCCCATAGGGAAACAGACAGGACTCTTTAATATCAGTCATATCAATTTGTACTCATATCGACTGATATCTTGCACTAAATACCTTCTATTTTTCTCATTGCAATTTTTTTAACAATACACATGTACAAGTAATCCAAAAAAAAAACAACTGAAACGACGAAATAAACAATGTAAAAGGATCTGCTCTCGGATGGCAGTCATTCTCTTAGGAAGGAAGAAAAGACATTGTGATGATCATGGCTACTGAAGTATAATAAAGACTCCAGCATTTTGTGTGTGACCTGAGGGCTATAGCGTGGCCCCAGCTGTTCGTAAAAGGGCATAATGTCTGGATGAAATGAAAATTGGCATAAACAAATGTTGCATTCCACTGTGAAATTGCCTTTGGGTGCCAATAAAGTGCACAATCCCCCCACATCCTGGAACAGGGCCCATAGGCTGCGCTCTTTAGCAGATCCCCCTCTATAGTGAATTAATAGTATGAAAAAAACAAAAAATAACAAGAATGGTCTAGGCCTCAGGCCTGAAGCTCCGCCAGTCCCACTCTTGTGGGTGAACCATGATACAGCAACAGCTTTGCTGCAAGCTTTTCCACTTATAACGTTTTCCTGCTTAGTGTGACTCATTGTCCTGGTGCCAACTCTTATTGCTAACACTCGAGATTTCTCGTTTAAAGCACAAAAAGTAGGGTGCGAAATGACTGTTAAATGACATGTGTACTGAATCATGCAATTTCTCTCACAACCCTGTAATAACCTGTTCTCTCTCCCATTCCAAAAAAATCAAGGGGTTTCTCATTCTTCATTACTTGAATATACAGAGTTTCCCACAATCGCCTGACGGCTTTCAAAATGGGAATAACAAGAAAACAGGGACAGATATTAGTCATTCTTGTGGAATGTAAATGTGCGAAGTCAGAAATTTCAGCTATGTCATTCATGTTTCAAGGGATTGTATACTTATTAAAATTCAAAAAAAACTTTTTATATGGACAACCTGTGCCCAAAAACCATATTAGAAAGTTGTTGCCCTGTCTCTTCTGATGCCAACAAAGAAATTTCCATGTTTCTAAGTGCAATATTCGCAGAGATATCTGAATTTAAAAATCGTTAGTTTTTTCTGCTCCCCCCCCTCAACTTTCCTCCAATTTTTGAATTCAAATATCTCAGTAAATACTTAGAAACAAGGAAATTCTTATTAAACTGCTTTTGTTCTTTCTATTTTTATTTTCCCTATGCTACTTTTATATTGAAAGCTACATAATAAAAAATATATAATACAAAGATTGTGTAAAAAATTCTTTGAAAAGTTAATTTATTATTATACAATACTTTATTAGTCAGAAATGAGGAATACAGAAAAAAGGGGAGAAAAAATTACCAAGGAGCCGAATGGCCCTTACTGGCAATCACAATTTACAATTTTATATGAAAGTTATAAACATAAAAATAAATAAATAAACAGTAATTGACAGAACATGAGTGAACAGAAAGTAAAAAGAAAATAAAACAAAAAAAAAACTAAACACAATATAACATGATAGGTCATGGTGGCCGCAGGCATGTGGTGATAATATTTTGATTGTAAAAAAAAGGGGGGGGGGAAGAAGTTAATTTAAAAAAAAAAAAGTAAAGTAAGTCCAAATGTAGTAAGGGGGGAAAAAATTACCATTTTTTTCTTTTCATTTGAGGAAAAGATGAAATAGGTGGGAAATTCATCCTAAAAAAACTCTTCAATATTGTTTATTGAAAACAGGTAGCATTTATTTTTTTTTTAAACTAATAATTAAGTATTATTGTTAAGGAGTTGATCAGGCAAAGAGTTTTAGAATTTAGGGATAAGATATGAAAAATGTTTCTTACCAATCGTTTTATAGATTCTAGGGAGTAAATAGGTGGAGTTGATTCTTGCAGAAGAACGAAAGGTGTTCAAAGGTAAAGAATGTTGTTTTTTATATAAAATAACTATTGATTTAAAGAAATAGAGATGTCGATGAGGTAATATGTTTAGAGAATGGAAAAGTTGTAGTGACGGAGTACAATAATCATTGGTAATCAGTCTAATTATTCTTTTGTGCAAAGTGACCAAAGGATATAGGTTAGTAATGTAGTCACTACCCCAGGCGGAAAGACCATAAAGTAGTTGAGAGTGAAAAAATGAGTAGTACAGAACTAAAAGAAAAGAGGAATTGACATAAAATTTAAGGTAAAAAAATTTGTACAACAAATAACGAAGTTTGCTGTGAAGTTTTGTGATATGAGAATTCCATTTAAGGTTAGAGTCAACATGAACACTAAGATATTTGATAGAATGTACTTAAGAGGATTACAATGACAATCGTTAAGAGAGCAGTTAGAATCATGGAAAACAATAGTAGTAATATGTAGAGGGTTATTAAGCAATGAAAAATAGATGAATTTGGTTTTGGATACATTAATAGTTAATTTATTAGCTGAATACCTGTTGCGTACTTTAATTAAATCTTGGTTAATCATATTAGTCAACGTTTGGTCGTCTTTAGCGCTATAAATAATGACTGTATCATCAGCAAATGTTATTATGTTACCAACAATGTTAATGTTACAAAAGTCATTAATGAAAATGAGGAATAATAATGGGCCAAGAACAGAGCCTTGAGGGACTCAGTTAATAATTTTCATAATATTGCTATATTTGTCACCACACTTAACAAATTGGTATCTATTATTAAGGTAAGATCACAAAAGTTTAAGAGGAACACCTCTTATACCACAGAAACTAAGTTTTCCTATCAGGATTTCATGAGAGACGCTATCGAAAGCTTTTCTGATATCTAAGAAAATAGCAACTGTTTTGTAAGATTTATCAATATAGTATAGACAGTTGAAGTAAAATCTAGAAGAGCAGATTCTGTGTTTTTGTTAGGTAGGAATACATGTTGTTTGGGGGAGAAAAAGTTAGATTTAAGTAGAAAAGGAAGCAGTCGAGGTTTTATTATGGTTTCAAACAGCTTGGAAACAGAGTTAAGGATTGAAATAGGTCTGTAGTTATTGAGGTCGTTAGAATCACCAGATTTAAAAATTGGAATAACTGATGCAATTTTCAAACTATCCGGGAAAACACCTTCCGAAATGCAAGAATTGATAAGAGTAGACAGAGTGGAGACTGTGCAAAAAGGGAGAATTTTTAAAATAGAAGAGTTTAGAATACCAGAGGAAGTAGGTAGTTTTCGAATAATTTGAAGGATTTCGTGAGGGTTAGTAGGAGAGAAAAAAAATAGAATTTGGATTAAGAGAAAGAAAGAACTTGAAGTCAAAAAAGGTATAACACAATTAGAATGAGATATATTTATAAAATGTGAATTAAAATTATTAGCTAGTAGACAGAGGTTAGTTACAGAAGGCAATTTAGATTGTTTATCTTTAGTACCTGATAATTTATTGATAAATTTCCATTTCGAATCCAGGTTATTGCATCTGTGAAATTGTTGAGAATAATAATTTTGTTTGGTAATTTTTACCTTTAATTTGACATGGGAACTGTACTTTTATATGCAGATAAGATCAAATTATCAAATGGATATTTTTTGGATTTTAAATATAGCTTTTGCTTGATTTTAATCAGTTCATAAAGATCTCTCGTAAACCATTTATTAGGAATCATACGCGAATTAACCAAGCGACAACGGGAATGATTATTAACAATTGTTTCAAGGGAGAGAATAAAATCATCAAATGCCTTGCCCGGGTCATTTGAACGAGAATTAAAACTATGGTTAGAAAGATAGGAAGAAATAGCTGTATAATCGATAAATTTCACAGTAGGAGAATTCAATGTAGCCGTCAATCTAGGAGATGAAAATATAAACTTGCAAATAATGGGATAGTGATCACTTAAATCAGTAGTAAATACAGAAGAATAAATATTAGTAATGTTTTTTAAATTACGAATAAAAATGTGATCTAAACAGGTTTGCGATGATAGTCTGGTTACAACATTAATTAATGGTGATAGACCATGGCTGGAAAGCATATCAATGTAGTATTCAATATCGCTAGAATCAGAGCTTAATAAATCTATTTTAACATCTCCAAGAAAAATAACATTTTTGCATTTTACATTTCTCAATATTGCATCAAATTCATCGACAAAATTGTTAATTGAGTAAGAGTGAGATCTGTATAGACAGAGTAATTCAGTTAAAGATAAAACAATCACTTCTGCAGTAAGCATGGTTAATGAATTGTGAATAAAAAATGAACAGGGTTTATTTGTATACACAAAAATACCTCCAGGTCTATTATAGTCACGGCAACCAGATATTAAGTTAAAACCTGAAATTTTGTAAAAATCAACTTCATCAGTATAAACCCACACTTCAGACAAAACAAGAACGTCAATTTCGTTAATTATTAAATCTAGATATGATAAAAGTAAATTAAAATTTGATCTTACACTGCGAATATAAAAAATGTACAATATTGAGTATTTAAAAGGTTAGAATAATACATATTTTATAGATTTTCTTCTGTTATATCGAAATCAATTTTTGTGAAAATTTTTTACATTATATTCAAAAATGAACCACGTTTAAAATCAGTGACCAAAAATGCATCACAAACCTTCATGGTTTCCAAAACTTGGCATGTTCATGAGTTTCCAGACAATTTTTCAAAATTTCAATTCTACAGGTCTGAATAATCAAATTTATTATACTTAATTGATTCTAAATGCGAATTAACATGGGATTTACTGAGTTGTAATTATGTTTTATATTAGCATTAAAAAGGAAATGAGCAATAACTAATATATATTTTACTGTGGTCATTTGTTTCTATATTTCATTGCATATATTTTTTTATTGCGGTACGTGTAGTTTAACACAGTACCGTATTTCTTGGAATAATCACCACATTAACATTCGCGTCACTGTATCGGACAAAAAAGAAAGATCAATATATGAATAACATTTTGTTTATGAACTTAACATAAGGCCCGCTTCCGCCGCACATTTCTGTGATATAAAATTTATTAAATGCTTATTTTTAATTTCGGAAATACTTGCTAAATGCTTGTCAATTTTAAAAATGCTACTTGGTTAATTGACAGTTGAATATCATGTGATGCAGTAGACAGTGGTGGATTGAAGTTTTTCAAGGCTCCGGGAGCAAAAGAAAATATTAGGCCCTTTAAATTAGAAAAGAATGTGAAGTTTGTGTTTTTCAGGGCCCTTTAGAAGTTAAAGCCCCGATAGAAAATAGTTTGCCAGCTGTTAAATCCGCCTCTGGCAGTAGGCAAATCTCCTGGAAATTGTGTTTTTTGTAATGAAAATGAACATAAGCGCCACATTTCTCTCAGCGTAAGCACCGCCAGTCTCTAAAATCACGTTTTTCAAAATGTAGACAATGCGATGCTCATTCCATGAAATAAGGGGATTAACATAGCACTCCTAAAATACTGTATACATGTAAAAGGCCCTATATATTCATTTTCGTTAATATCAAGATAACGTTATTAATTTGCTGTGATTTCGTTACACTATGCACATAGGTATAGAACATCAAGTCCTATTTCAATAAATAACAGAGATATTCACTTTAAAAACACTTTAAACGGCTCTCTTGTAAAATTTCCCCCTTTGCACATGGTACCAATTATCTCCGATATGCAGAAATAGTTCAAACTGCAAATGTAAAATGTAAACTGTTCACCTGTCGTGTTTGTTACTCATCCCAAAAGCAAGTAAGGCAGGACAATAAAAATATTGCAGAGAAAATGTGATTTAATTGTTATCGCTGTATTTAGACCAGGGTGAGTCAACTTCATGTGATTTTGCAACCAAAATGAAACAAATACAATAACCATTCCTTTATTACTTTAATTTCTTAAATGACCACTATCTCAAACTTTTTTAAATTTATCAATGTATCATATAAAAAAAATGTGAGTCTTACGCCCTAATTGAATACAAGTATCACAGAGGATTTCAAATTACCTAAGATTGAATTGTGGTGATTGTTCATAAATTATCATTAAAGAAAACTCTCGCAAAATACAAACTGTATTTTCGCCAGGGAAGTGTAAAATGAAGAGCTTTTTTCCATTTTGTTGGTAATCCTGCGTTTATAACAGAATGTAGTTTTGTAATACTGTATACAATTCATTAAAATGTGGGTTCTGCCAAGCTCCACATTTGTCCCCACCTTTTTTCTCAGAAAAACGTCACATGAGGAGAGCTGTCCTTGGGACCAGTAAACGGAATCGCATGA